>NC_088396.1:30172868-30217868 GCF_034236695.1 Oncorhynchus nerka | reverse complement strand
CCTCTCCTCTCCTCTCCTCTCCTCCTCCCCTCCTCTGCTCTCCTCTCTCAGGTGTTCAGCTGAACAACAGAAGAGAAGTGCAGGAAGGGAAGCAGCAGTATAAATAGCAGGTCTGTTAAACAACTGAAAAACAAGGCGCTCCCTTCAACTCTACAGTTTCAACAGTATAAATAGCTAGATAGCTGGACCGCTCTGCCACTCAGTTTGACATGAATCTGGCTCATAATATCTCTAGCACAAACGTACATGAAGTAGTTGAAGACACAGTAGAGAAATGTCTAGGATATTGATTAACTGACGCGTTAGTTTCAAAGAAACAATTCAAAGAAGACAATCCTTCCACTCTAAAAAAGAAAAACTTTTAAAACCACGAGACATCCATCAGAATTCCGGAACAATGAATCTAATCACTGGGTATTAATGAGGCTTGGCCTAAAATAGTCCCGTCGTTAGGTAGGTGTGGGGAAATGAGCTCTGCAGGGGAGAGAGTTCAGATAAAGACCTGGGCATTAATCATGTCAAACACTACAAACCACTAATAGCTCTCTCTCTCGGTCTCTGTCTCACTCCCACCTGCTCAGCACACACATAGAAGAGGGTTATTGAAGACTATCTATTATTACCACTGATTCTACTGCAGAAGACATACAGTAGAAAAGTTAACTACAGAGCTGTTACTAGGATCGTGTGAAGGGGAGAGCAGAGAAAGGTACTGGATAATTGTTAAAAGTGATGCAGTCCTCCAGAGGGATTATACATAGCACAGTATTGTACAAACATCCACTCATCCTGGCCTCCCGAGTGGTGCAGCGGTCTAAGGCACTGCAACTCGGGGCTAGAGGCTTCGCTACAGACCCGGGAACGATCTCAGGCTGTGCTGCAGCCGGCCGCGACAGGGAGATCCACGAGGAGGGGAGGGTTTGGCCGGCCGGGATGTCCCATTGCAATCTAGCGACTGCTTGTGGTGGGCCGGGTGCATGCACCCTGACTACGGTCGCCAGCTGTACAGTGTTCCCACTGACACATTGGTGCGGCTGGCTTCCGGGTTAAGTGAGCAGTGTGTCAAGAAGCAGTGCGGCTTGCCGTGGTCGTTTTGCGGAGGAAGCATGGTTCTCGACCCTGCCTCTCCCGAGTCCATATGGGAGTTGTAGCGATGGGACTGTAACTACCAATTGTGGAGAAAAAGGGGTAAAAAGTACCAAAAAACCCCCACAACATCCACCCATCACCATAGTAGCAATCTCTCTCTCTCTCTCTCATTTCTATTAGCTGTGCGACTTTGTCCCCAGGCCATTAGGTCTACCTCAGGCTGCTGAGGTCCATGTTAATGTAATGCAGGTAAACAGTTGCTGCTGTACTCTGCATACAGATAAACCCACAGGTCCACAGGAGCACTGCAACATCTTACCTCCGTTTCCCCAGTCCAGCTGCTCCTCTCAGCCCTCTTCTCACCCATTAGAGCCCCTACCTCACTGCTGCTCCTCTCAGCCCTCTTCTCACCCATAGAGCCCCTACCTCACTGCTGTTCCTCTCAGCCCTATTCTCACCCACAGGACCCCTACCTCACTGCTGCTCCTCTCACGGTGGCTCTACCCTTTGACAGACATCTTCCACAGCAGGGGCACCAACAGGGTTAGAGAGGGTTGCAGAGGGGTACGAGTACCAGATGCTCATGCCCACATTGCCCAGGCCCTTTGCCCTTCCAAACTGGCCCTAGAGAGCAAACCTGCCAACTATGTTCCTCACACACATACTAACCAACAAGCTGGTAACTCACGGTTGCACAAACACAGCCAGGCACTCTACAGCATGAATCTGTAGCTTGAACCGAAGACAACTAATCATCATCTCAGAACTGATTTCTGTTGAATGGTTGTTCTATGAAGTTCAGCTCCAGGCAGCACATCTTTCTCTCCAGTTAGACCAGTATTATATATCACTAGATATATCACATCATCAGTAGATATCACTTCTGACTAGAATGAAGTGAGATGAAACCTGGACCAGGATAGGGAAAGTGGCTCACACAAACTCTGTGATGAGTAGACATTCTATCAAAACTACTCTATCACAAACCAGACTGTTCTATCCCAGACAAGAACATTGTTCCTCAAAGTAGATATGTCTCTGAGTGAGTGTCTGACTGAGCTAAATCACATTCTACAGGCAGCATGAGGAGAATAGTGAATACATCTTTATCTCTTCCTGGTTCTCTCTCTCTTTCCCTTCCTCTATCTCTAACGTGCCCTCATCTATTTCTCCCCCTCTGTCTCTCCCTCAACTCTTTCTCTCCGTCCCTCTCCCTCCCGCTCTGTTTTCCTGGAGGTAGTGTGGCAGCGTTGGTGGGTTGTGATCCAATCACCATCCGGCTGCAGCAATCACTGTGTTCTGATTGGATTTATAATCCAGACAGGATCTCTGATGGACAATCACCCAGCCAGGCAGCAAGCTGCCACTGCCAGCCCTGTAACGCACAAATTCTCTCTCTCCCTCCCTCCCTGTCGGTCTGTCTGATTGACCAAATCAGCCAGAGAAGAGAGTGAGGGTGTGATAACTAATCAAGAGAGAACCATTGCATTCTCCCAGAAGCTGTGAATTCTGACAAACTAAAAGGTGTGAGCACGAACCCATTACACCTTTTTGTTTGTGATAAGTCTGATTGTCTGGGCCTGGCTCCCCTGTGCAATTTTAAGTCAGTATATATAGATATGGTCATAGCCAGTTGGTCCACAGGTTCTCGTGTGATTATAAAAGTACAATCCAAACTGATGTATGACACTAGTTTAGATCAGTAGCTCTAAGTGTAGAATACACAGCACACACTGGAACAGCTTCCCACAAGCTTACTGTACGCAGAACACCAGAGAGAGAAACTAGGAACATATTTATGATGATATTCCATACATAAACACATAAACACACATCCAAGCTCCCTCTTCAATAAGTTGTGATTTAGCTCTCTCATTTGAACAGCCAGTGAAAAAGCAATTTCCTCAACATAATATCCCAGCTCAGTCCCACTAGGCCAGATCACATGCAAACTTAAAGGCACACAATATGATTGTGTTTTAATTCACACACAATCCCCACAAGTGACCATATCGTGAGAGTGAGCCGAGAACGGAACGCTAAATACCAACACATAAACAGAGTAATCTGGTTCTGTGGGAGGTTGAATAAACCATATTTGAGTAGTGTTTACTGCCCGAGGTCAATTCCTGGTTTAGAGTTAAGAATTGAGAGAGAACACAGCAACTGGGACATTGGCTTTGTGACAGGATGAGGGAGAAAGAGAGGGAGGGAAGGAGAGGGAACGTTTATGTGATGAGAGGAAGTGTATTTCAGAGTTTCCCTCTGGAACCATCCTGCTCCGTTTAGCCAGCTATACCTTCCACATGAATGTGTGTGTGTGTGTGTGTGTAGAGACAGGAGTGTGTATGTGTGTGTAGAAACAGGAGTGTGTGTGTGTGTGTAGAGACAGGAGTGTGTATGTGTGTGTAGAGACAGGAGTGTGTATGTGTGTGTAGAGACAGGAGTGTGTATGTGTGTGTAGAGACAGGAGTGTGTATGTGTGTGTAGAGACAGGAGTGTGTGTGTGTGTGTGTAGAAACAGGAGTGTGTGTGTGTGTGTAGAAACAGGAGTGTGTGTGTGTAGACAGGAGTGTGTATGTGTGTGTAGAAACAGGAGTGTGTGTGTGTGTGTGTAGAGACAGGAGTGTGTATGTGTGTGTAGAAACAGGAGTGTGTGTGTGTGTGTAGAGACAGGAGTGTGTATGTGTGTGTAGAGACAGGAGTGTGTGTGTGTGTGTAGAGACAGGAGTGTGTATGTGTGTGTAGAAACAGGAGTGTGTGTGTGTGTGTAGAGACAGGAGTGTGTATGTGTGTGTAGAAACAGGAGTGTGTATGTGTGTGTAGAAACAGGAGTGTGTATGTGTGTGTAGAAACAGGAGTGTGTGTGTGTGTGTGTGTGTGTGTGTGTGTAGAGACAGGTATGTGTGTGTGTGTGTGTGTGTGTGTAGAGACGTGTGTGTGTGTGTAGAGACGTGTGTGTGTGTGTGTAGAGACGTGTGTGTGTGTGTGTAGAGACGTGTGTGTGTGTGTGTGTGTGTGTGTAGAGACGTGTGTGTGTGTGTAGAGACAGGTATGTGTGTGTGTGTGTGTAGAGACAGGTATGTGTGTGTGTGCGTAGAGACAGGTGTGTGTGTGTGTGTGTGTGTAGAGACGTGTGTGTGTGTGTAGAGACGTGTGTGTGTGTGTGTAGAGACGTGTGTGTGTGTGTGTAGAGACGTGTGTGTGTGTGTGTGTGTGTGTGTAGAGACGTGTGTGTGTGTGTAGAGACAGGTATGTGTGTGTGTGTGTGTAGAGACAGGTATGTGTGTGTGTGCGTAGAGACAGGTGTGTGTGTGTGTGTGTGTAGAGACGTGTGTGTGTGTGTGTGTAGAGACAGGTATGTGTGTGTGTGTGTGTGTAGAGACGTGTGTGTGTGTAGAGACAGGTATGCGTGTGTGTGTGTGTAGAGACGTGTGTGTGTGTGTGTAGAGACAGGTATGTGTGTGTGTGTGTGTGTGTATGTGTGTGTAGAGACATGTGTGTGTAGAGAGAGGTATGTGTGTGTGTGTAGAGAGAGGTATGTGTGTGTGTGTAGAGACGTGTGTGTGTGTGTAGAGACAGGTGTGTGTGTGTGTGTGTGTGTAGAGACAGGTGTGTGTGTGTGTGTGTGTGTAGAGACAGGTATGTGTGTGTGTGTGTGTGTGTGTGTAGACTGTCTCAGAAGGTCTCTCCTCTCTTTGTGCAGCAGCTCAATGAAAACAGAGTAATGAATGCACTATCCTTCGTAATCACCACACTGTGCTCTCCTTTTCTCTCTCTTTTTCTCTCTCTCTCTCTGCTGCACGGCTCCCACCTTTTCTCTCTCTCTCTCTCTCTCTCTGCTGCACGGCTCCCACCTTTTCTCTCTCTCCCTCCCTGCAGTATGGCTCTCGTCTTCCCTCTGCACTGCTCCCTCTGTCGGTGTCTCCATAGTACCGATCTTCTCTGGACTCTGAATGTATTCTCTGAACAGAATTCTCTTTGGCCAGAATAACATGCACAAGCTTAAAGTCTCAATTTCTTCGTGCTGCAGATCTATTCCATCTCTCCATAGCGTGGAGCCAACACAACAGCGGGGGAAATCAACAGGACCATAATGGAGGGGTGGAATGAAAGGAAAGAAAGGGAGGGAAAGGAGAAGAGTGTAGATACAGAGGGAGTGGAGGACATGTGGAGATGGAGTGACAGGATGAGTGACCGAGGAAGGTGAAGAACCAGAGGGATTTTCTCTCTGTTGACATTGTTCTGGCTCTCTGTAAATGCCAGGATGTGGCTGTTTACAGAAGCCCAAATCCTCTGGCTCACTCACTCACACACACACACACACACACACACACACACACACACACACACACAAAGAACAGTCTAAGGGTGCCTGAGCACCTGCTCTTTCAGATTGGTGGTGTTTTTATCAATATTACATTTATATTTTAGTCTATTTTCCCATTAAACAAGCAAATGTCACATTTTTTAATCTTGGAAAATTCCCCTCCCCCACTTCTCTGCCCCCACACTGCAGTCGTCCTGCAGGCAGAAGCTACCGGCGCCCATATAGGTTGTGTTGAAGTGGGTCCCTTTTGAGTTGCATGTGTCATCTCACAGTCATGAACAGGGAAGGCTTCAATTCCAATGTTTGTTAGTAGGCCTAAGAAGCAAAGTAAGCAAGCAAAATAAACTTCAATCAAAAGTAAAAGCTAGTTAGATTGTTTCAACAGTAACTAGCTGATTTACATCATCTACATTCGCTATGGTCAGATGATAGCTTACCCCTCTTTGCTCTCTCTTCGAGCAGTAGACCTGCTCACACACTCTCTCACGCACATGCACACACACACATACGCACGCACGCACACAGAGACACCAGTGCTAGCCCGTCTGCTCCTGCAGGTACTGTAAGGCTTTGGTTGGCTGGCTCACTGGGTTAAATCTGATCCACAGAAAGAGCTGTGAGAGTACAGACCCTGATCTAACCACATTCATCTGAGATCACCGTAATAGACTGGAGGATCACCTTTTACTCTGTAACATACACACACAGGCATGCAGGCGCACACACACACAAGCACCGTCCCAGAGGCTCAGTAGGATAGGTCTGACTGAGGAAACATGTCCCCTTCACCTCCTGTCAATGGCTCCATGGCCTGCTGCCTGCTACGCTCCACTGCACCACAAGCACATACACATCCCAAAATGGGTTCTGTGAAGGTTCCCAGAACATTCGTTAAGTCGCGGCAAATGTTCTCATAACACAAAAACTGTCTAGTCATGCTGATAATTATGTGTGTATAAAACATTCTATAATTAATTTTCCCAGAACACATTTCATCTGTTTTTAAAAAAAAAGGTTCCCAGAATGTCTCATTAGGTTGTGGGAACAGTCTGGTGGGAACATTGTGGGTACATCCCAAAATATATGTTCCCACAACACAATAACTGTCCAGTTGTTTCTTTTCGGTTGCAAAAAACATTCACCTGGTCCAACAAGAAATGAGGAAACCTCCCAGAACACATTTAGTCTGTTATATATGAGTCCAAAATAGACGAAAGAAAATGAGATCTTGTTGGGTGTGTAACAGATCTCGCTCTAGTCAGATTTCTCACCCTGTAAGCAGAACCATAGTGTTAAAAGTATAGAATGAGACTCTACAGGGAGAATACATTTCATATGTCTCTCTCACCAACTGGACCTCCAGAGCGGGTGAGAATGAAGTAAGAGCACAAGTGCGAGGGCAAAGTGAACATGTGTGTGTCCTACATTCTCAGCAGCAGCCATCTGTCAGGCTGGGGAATGAGATTCAGCTCTCCGTGGGTGCTGGGACCTTCGACACACACAAGCACTCACAAGGCCTGTCCGCCTATACCCGGGCAGAGAGACTGATGGTAAAAAGGTCAGGGCCATTACGCAGACGAGGGAGTGAGCGGTGGACAGCCTGATAGATGGGCTTTCTACGTGAGCGTTGGGCCAGACACACACACAGGTTGATAGATGTGTTTTGTGCGTGAGGGTCTGTGTGGTTCTTTCAGACAGTCAATACAGCACTAACTACACTCCTCTGTTCTGGGTCTGAATCTGACATCTATATGCAGATCACTGTGTGTGTGTGTGTGTGTCTCTCTCCATACTGGCTGGTCTCAGAGTTCTACTGCTTCTCTAATGTGTTAATAGTGTGAACATCAATAATGCATAAAGCCTAACACTCCACTCTGGAAACACACACAAACACACACAAACACACTGCCGGGGGAGGGGGAGAATTTGTTCAGAAACTTAAAGCCAAAACAAAGGTTGTTTGGATGCAGGGCTGAATTCAACCAAACATGCCTCAGTAATGTTTGTGTTTATAAACTACTATCTTTCTCCTCTCTCTTCTCTCACTGTCCTCTCATCTCCTTCATTCCATCCTCCCCCTCTCTACTTTCATCTCCTTCTCTGTCCTTCTATACTCCCATCGTTTTCATCCTACTCTCCATTTCCTCTTTTCCACCTCTCTTTATATCCTCCAGCCTCCCATTCCTTCAGCTGTGTCCTTCAATAGTGCTGAGAGGTCTATTTACACAGGTTCATTCTGATTCCCTCCACCGAATACTACTAGTACTACTCAGACCCCAAGGAGCCTCCTTTCCCTGTGTGTGTTTCCCTGCGTCTGTTAGGCCTTGGGGTTGGTTCGTCTCTAAGCTATGACCCTGGTCTGAAGCAAGTTCTCTTATATGGCTTCACTCCAGCAGCTTTCTATTACTGAGGTGTCCATCCAGATCTCTGTCTACCTGATTCTGTTTCATACAGAACCACAGAAACCAAAAATGTGCTTTTGAATTCTGGTCTTCTCCTTCTCCCTGTTTCACACGTTCATCTCTCGTCCTGCAGAATGTGGAGTGACCTTGCAGTTTCATATTACTGTCTACTATTTCCTATTTCTCTGCCCCTAAACTGTTTTGGGGGTTTCTATAGCTGAGGCCTGCTAGTGTAATTATCAGTGATGTACCAACTCTTTTCATCAGCACTGTGATAGAGCTACCATCATTACACACCACTGTGTGTGTGTGTGACTCTGTGTTTGTGACTACAGCAGTGTTTTCTCTTAGTCTGCATAATCACTTCATTACAGGTACGAGGTAACGCATAGAGAGCATCTCACTGTGTGTTTCTATGTGTGTGTTGTGTTAGTGCAGGGGTTCCCAAACTTTTTTGGCACACAAAAAGATTCTCGCAAACCCAACCACGTGAGAAAAAGTATATACACTGAACCAAAATATAAACGCAACATGTAAAGTGTTGGTTTCGTGTTTCATGAGCTGGAATAAAAGATCCCAGAAATGTTCCATACACACAAAAAGCGTATTTCTCTCAAATGTTGTGCACAAATGTGTTTACATCCCTGTTAGTGAGCATTTATCCTTTGCCAAGATAATCCATCCACCTGACAGGTTTGTCATATCAAGAAGCGGATTACACAGCATGATCATTACACAGGTGCACCTTCTGCTGGGGATAATGAAAGGCCACACAACACAATGCCAAGTTGAGGGAGTGTGCATTTAGCATGCTGACTGCAGGAATGTCCACCAAAGCTTTTGCCAGAGAATTGAATGTTAATTTCTCTACCATAATCTGCCTCCAATGTTGTTTTAGACAAATTGGCATTACGTCCACACGGCCTCACAACCGCAGACTATGTGCACGGCGTTGTGTGGGCCAGCGGTTTGCTGATGTCAACGTTGTGAACAGAGTGCCCCATGGTGGCGGTGGGGTTATGGTAAGGGCAGGCATAAGCTACGGACAACAAACACAATTGCATTTTAACGATAGCAATTTGAATGCACAGAGATAAAGTGACGAGTTCCTGAGGCCCATTGTCGTGCCACTCATCCACTGCCATCACCTCATGTTTCAGCATGATAATGCACAGAGATACCATGACGAGATCCTGAAGACCATTGTCGTGCCATTCATCCACTGCCATCGACTCATGTTTCAGCATGATAATGCACAGAGATACCATGACGAGATCCTGAAGACCATTGTCGTGCCATTCATCCACTGCCATCGACTCATGTTTCAGCATGATAATGCACAGAGATACCATGACGAGATCCTGAGGCCCATTGTCGTGCCATTCATCCACTGCCATCACCTCATGTTTCAGCATGATAATGCACAGAGATACCGTGACGAGATCCTGAGGCCCATTGTCGTGCCATTCATCCACTGCCATCGACTCATGTTTCAGCATGATAATGCACAGAGATACCATGACGAGATCCTGAGGCCCATTGTCGTGCCATTCATCCACTGCCATCACCTCATGTTTCAGCATGATAATGCACAGAGATACCGTGACGAGATCCTGAGGCCCATTGTCGTGCCATTCATCCACTGCCATCACCTCATGTTTCAGCATGATAATGCACAGAGATACCGTGACGAGATCCTGAGGCCCATTGTCGTGCCACTCATCCACTGCCATCACCTCATGTTTCCACATGATAATGCACAGAGATACCATGACGAGATCCTGAGGCCCATTGTCGTGCCATTCATCCACTGCCATCACCTCATGTTTCAGCATGATAATGCACAGAGATACCATGACGAGATCCTGAGGCCCATTGTCGTGCCATTCATCCACTGCCATCACCTCATGTTTCCACATGATAATGCACAGCCCCATGTCACAACGATCTGCAAACAATTCTTGAATTGTCCAAGTTCTTCCATGGCCTGGATTCTCACCAAACATGTCACCCATTGAGCATGTTTGGTATGCTCTGGATCGACGTGCATGACAGCGTGTTCCAGTTCCCGCCAATATCCTGCAACGTCACACAGTCATTGAAGAGGAGAGGGACAACATTCCCACAGATCACAATCAACAGCCTGATAAACTCGATGTGAAGGAGATGTCACGCTGCATGATGCAAATGGTGGTCAAACCAGATACTGAGTAGGTATCTCTGACCAACAGATGCATATCTGTATTCCCAGTCATGTGAAATCCATAGATTAGGGCCTAATGAATTTATGCAAATTGACTGATTTCCTTTATATGAACTGTAACTCAGGAAAATATTTGAAATTGTTGCATGTTGCATTTAGATTTTTGTTCAGTATAATTAACAGCCAATGTTAACTTTTTCATTTGGGGTTATGGCAGTCAATTGAAAAACCTTCTAACAGTATTTCTGATCATCTTAACTCATCCTCACATACTTTTAATTTGGGGCTATGACAGTCAATAGAATATTAGTCTGACATAATGTATCTAATCTCACCAACACTAATGAGATGGGTGTGCTTGATGCACGTCGAGTCGGAGATTCTCAAAGTCAGGGGGCGCGGTCGACACTACGCACCTCATCTCTGCTGTCACATCCAACCTGGATCTAGATTTGGTTTTGATGCAGACAAGAGCCCTGAATCCAGCTTCACACAGATATGAGCTGTAGAAGAGTACCATGAGTTATATGTTGCGTTAAAGACAACTGGGAACTCTGAAAAATATGAGGCCAAATCATGATGTCAGTGATCTTCAGGTCGGAAAGACGGATCTCTAGAAAAAGGCCTGAGTCCCCGAGTTGGAATTCCGAGTTGGATGAGGAAAAACAGTATGTGGGAACTCTTTCAAGACTGTTGGAAAAGCATTCCAGGTGAAGCTGTTTGAGAGAATGCCAAGAGTGTACAAAGCTGTCATCAAGGCAAAGGATGGCTACTATGAAGAATCTCAAATATGTTTTGATTTGTTTAACACTTTTTTTGGTTACTACATGATTCCATGTGTTATTTCATAGTTTTGATGTCTTCACTATTATTCTACAATGTAGAAATAGTAAAAATAAAGACAAAATGTTGAATGAGTAGGTGTTCTAAAAGGTTTTACTGGTACTGTATGTGTATATATATACACATGTCCCACATAATTCTAAACACAATACCCCAGGTTTTTCGAAATTTTTGATAGATAAATAAAATATTACATTTACATATTATTATTACATTTGAGTTTTTATCAGGATTTTGGAAATTCTCTTGCGAACCCATTTTCACATCAGGTGACCCAACATGGGGTAGCGACCCCTAGTTTAGGACCTGTTGTGTTAGTGGGTTCAGTATGTGTTTTTGTGCAAGGGTGCACACACAGCATTTTGACTGCATTCTCCTAGCCATACACAAAGGACTTACACTGAGACAGCCACACAGTCATTCTAATATCTACACATACAGTGTTAGTGTAATGGATGAACACCGCTAGGAGGAGTACTCTAGTTCACATGCTGCACTGCGAGATCTTGGGAAGTTATCTAGGTTACATCAATAAATGAATGTTTGAAAGCTAGCCTATTTTCTGGGTGTGAATCCTCCTCTCATCAACTTGCAGCATCTCTCACCAGACCTTTTTGGCAAAGCACAGCAGTTTAGATCCCCAATTACTTTCTGCCTGGGTGCAGGAACTCTGACTTCATCGCATCTGGGTTCCAAAACACATCCTGATTTTGGGAAGGGGAACCCTCTGTTTCAGGTCAACTCCTCGATAACAGGAAAGAGCTGCTGTTCATTCAAATGTTGGGGGTGTTCTAGATAGCTCCTTAGATAGCTTCTCCTAAACAAGACCGGTTCGCCTGTGCACCACACACACACACACACACACACACACACACACACACACACACACACACACACACACACACACACACACACACAGGATGTGCCATTGAAGAGAGTTAACCAGATCTCTGCTATAACCTTGAGTTCTCCTTGGTTCTCCAACTCTATTAAAAGAAGCCCCTGACATCTCACCTAGCCAAACACACCTTTCCCTCCGCTACTTGAAAAGCAGCTTTCAAAGCCAAGGCATGATTAGAAGGTGAGTGGGCAAACATCAAGGCAGGCTACAGGTCCATAAAGGTAGCAGACCACCTTTTTAAAAAGAGTTCAATTCAATTATAAACTCATTTATATTATTTAAAAGAAGCAGATGTCTTCAATGACCTAAATAAAAAAATTGACTAAAAAATATGCACAACATATGAGTGAAGAGCAAAAGTGACATATGAGTGAAGAGCAAAAGTGACATATGAGTGAAGAGCAAAAGTGACATATGAGTGAAGAGCAAAAGTGACATATGAGTGAAGAGCAAAAGTGACATATGAGTGAAGCGCAAAAGTGACATATGAGTGAAGAGCAAAAGTGACATATGAGTGAAGAGCAAGTGACATATGAGCGAAGAGCAAAAGTGACATATGAGCGAAGAGCAAAAGTGACATATGAGTGAAGAGCAAAAGTGACATATGAGTGAAGAGCAAAAGTGACATATGAGTGAAGAGCAAAAGTGACATATGAGTGAAGAGCAAAAGTGACATATGAGTGAAGAGCAAAAGTGACATATGAGTGAAGAGCAAAAGTGACATATGAGTGAAGCGCAAAAGTGACATATGAGCAAGAGCAAAAGTGACATATGAGTGAAGAGCAAAAGTGACATATGAGTGAAGAGCAAAAGTGACATATGAGTGAAGAGCAAAAGTGACATATGAGTGAAGAGCAAAAGTGACATATGAGTGAAGAGCAAAAGTGACATATGAGTGAAGAGCAAAAGTGACATATGAGTGAAGAGCAAAAGTGACATATGAGTGAAGCGCAAAAGTGACATATGAGTGAAGAGCAAAAGTGACATATGAGTGAAGAGCAAGTGACATATGAGCGAAGAGCAAAAGTGACATATGAGCGAAGAGCAAAAGTGACATATGAGTGAAGAGCAAAAGTGACATATGAGTGAAGAGCAAAAGTGACATATGAGTGAAGAGCAAAAGTGACATATGAGTGAAGAGCAAAAGTGACATATGAGTGAAGAGCAAAAGTGACATATGAGTGAAGAGCAAAAGTGACATATGAGTGAAGCGCAAAAGTGACATATGAGCAAGAGCAAAAGTGACATATGAGTGAAGAGCAAAAGTGACATATGAGTGAAGAGCAAAAGTGACATATGAGTGAAGAGCAAAAGTGACATATGAGTGAAGAGCAAAAGTGACATATGAGTGAAGAGCAAAAGTGACATATGAGTGAAGAGCAAAAGTGACATATGAGTGAAGAGCAAAAGTGACATATGAGTGAAGAGCAAAAGTGACATATGAGTGAAGCGCAAAAGTGACATATGAGTGAAGAGCAAAAGTGACATATGAGTGAAGAGCAAAGTGACATATGAGCGAAGAGCAAAAGTGACATATGAGCGAAGAGCAAAAGTGACATATGAGTGAAGAGCAAAAGTGACATATGAGTGAAGAGCAAAAGTGACATATGAGTGAAGAGCAAAAGTGACATATGAGTGAAGAGCAAAAGTGACATATGAGTGAAGAGCAAAAGTGACATATGAGTGAAGAGCAAAAGTGACATATGAGTGAAGAGCAAAAAGTGACATATGAGTGAAGAGCAAAAGTGACATATGAGTGAAGAGCAAAAGTGACATATGAGTGAAGAGCAAAAGTGACATATGAGTGAAGAGCAAAAGTGACATATGAGTGAAGAGCAAAAGTGACATATGAGTGAAGAGCAAAAGTGACATATGAGTGAAGAGCAAAAGTGACATATGAGTGAAGAGCAAAAGTGACATATGAGTGAAGAGCAAAAGTGACATATGAGTGAAGAGCAAAAGTGACATATGAGTGAAGAGCAAGTGACATATGAGCGAAGAGCAAAAGTGACATATGAGCGAAGAGCAAAAGTGACATATGAGTGAAGAGCAAAAGTGACATATGAGTGAAGAGCAAAAAAGTGACATATGAGTGAAGAGCAAAAGTGACATATGAGTGAAGAGCAAAAGTGACATATGAGTGAAGAGCAAAAGTGACATATGAGTGAAGAGCAAAAGTGACATATGAGTGAAGCGCAAAAGTGACATATGAGCAAGAGCAAAAGTGACATATGAGTGAAGAGCAAAAGTGACATATGAGTGAAGAGCAAAAGTGACATATGAGTGAAGAGCAAAAGTGACATATGAGTGAAGAGCAAAAGTGACATATGAGTCAAGAGCAAAAGTGACATATGAGTGAAGAGCAAAAGTGACATATGAGTGAAGAGCAAAAGTGACATATGAGTCAAGAGCAAAAGTGACATATGAGTGAAGAGCAAAAGTGACATATGAGTGAAGAGCAAAAGTGACATATGAGTGAAGAGCAAGTGACATATGAGCGAAGAGCAAAAGTGACATATGAGCGAAGAGCAAAAGTGACATATGAGTGAAGAGCAAAAGTGACATATGAGTGAAGAGCAAAAGTGACATATGAGTGAAGAGCAAAAGTGACATATGAGTGAAGAGCAAAAGTGACATATGAGTGAAGCGCAAAAGTGACATATGAGCAAGAGCAAAAGTGACATATGAGTGAAGAGCAAAAGTGACATATGAGTGAAGAGCAAAAGTGACATATGAGTGAAGAGCAAAAGTGACATATGAGTGAAGAGCAAAAGTGACATATGAGTCAAGAGCAAAAGTGACATATGAGTGAAGAGCAAAAGTGACATATGAGTGAAGAGCAAAAGTGACATATGAGTCAAGAGCAAAAGTGACATATGAGTGAAGAGCAAAAGTGACATATGAGTGAAGAGCAAAAGTGACATATGAGTGAAGAGCAAGTGACATATGAGCGAAGAGCAAAAGTGACATATGAGCGAAGAGCAAAAGTGACATATGAGTGAAGAGCAAAAGTGACATATGAGTGAAGAGCAAAAGTGACATATGAGTGAAGAGCAAAAGTGACATATGAGTCAAGAGCAAAAGTGACATATGAGTGAAGAGCAAAAGTGACATGTGAGTCAAGAGCAAAAGTGACATGTGAGCATACAGCGTAGTTTGGAGAGTCTCCTATTGTGACCTCAGTGGTTCAGACACCAATTGGACTGCTGTGCCTCTGTCCTACCAGCCACAGCCTCACTCACCCTCTCCACTCCCCCATTCTCACTTTCCCCCTCTCTCTCCCTTGCTCTCTCACACCCCCACTTCTCCTCTCACCTCTGGTCTTCTCAGTGTTCTACTTCAAAGCTCAGTTGTAATTACATTGTGGAGGAACAGAACAGAGAGAGGCCAGCCCAGCCAGTCATATCACACATCTACTAGACTAGAGAGTAGAGGCTTCAAAGCTGCCCTGCTCCATCCTCTTCTCTAGGCCCTGGGATGAGGCTAGCTATAGGGGTCAGAGAGGCATACCGTCCCCTGACCTCTAAGGATTTCTGGAACAGAGAAAGAGATACTGGTTGGTTTATAATGGGACCATTCACCTATGTCTGGCCACAAATGTGATTTTATCCACTAACCTAAACCCTGACCCTAACCTCACCTCTATCCCTGACCTTATATATTTTTTAAATATATATTTTCTCAAAGAACATAGTACTTTCTCTTCACAGTTTTGGTGTCACTGTGTGTTTGATAGTGTGTCCAAATCATTTCTGTCCTACACACAGAACAGTGTGTGTCGTCCATACAGTTTCTCACATGGACTTAGACTAAAAGACTAAGACAGAGACAGTGGCGGCTCAGTATACTTATAAACAGACAGTAAATTGAGAGGAAACAGGTGAATTCTCCACTTCACCATTATCTACATGTCTCCGAGGTACAGGAGTAAATACACTAAATGGAAACAAGTTCTAAGACTGAGCAAGAGAATGGAAAGAGATCCTATTTAACCAATCGTATCTTTCCATTGTCGTTCTCCCTTTTATTTCCCACTCTCCTCTCTGCTCCCCCTGTCCCTTCTCTCTTCACATCCTCTCCTTTTCAGCTGCTACTGTTATTGTGTGTGCAGCTGGTGATAGGGTATAGATGAGAGAGGGGGAGAGAGAGAGAGAGAGAGGGAGGGAGAGAGAGAGACAGGGGGAGGGAGAGAGAGAGACAGGGAGAGAAAGAGAGAGAGAGAGACAGGGAGGGAAAGAGAGAGAGAGGGAGAGAGACAGAGGGAGGGAGAGAGAGAGAGGGAGAGACAGAGAGAGAGGGAGGGAGAGACAGAGAGAGGGAGAGACAGAGAGAGGTAGGGAGGGAGAGACACAGGGAGAGAGAGAGACACAGGAAGAGAGAGAGACACAGGAAGAGAGAGACAGGAAGAGAAGAGAGAGAGATAGGGAGAAAGAGACAGATGGAGGGAGGGAGAGAGAGAGACACAGGGAGAGAGAGAGACAGAGAGAGGGAGAGAGAGACAGAGAGAGGGAGAGAGAGACAGAGGGATGGAGAGGGACAGAGAGAAGGAGAGAGAGACAGAGTGAGAGAGACAAAGGGAGGGAGAGAGAGACAGAGTGAGAGAGACAAAGGGAGGGAGAGAGAGACAGAGGGAGGGGGAGAGAGGAAGAGAGAGAGAGAGAGAGAGAGGGAGGGAGAGAGAGACGGACAGAAAGAGACAGAGAGAAAGAGAGATTTGTTATTTCTGTCTGCCCAGACCCAGACACACACCATGATGAAGCCCCATCTGAGAACACATTATTATAACACATTACCGGCAATACAGAACATTACAACACAGACTGTTCTGATCATAGTTCATTCTGATGGACCGAAGAGCGTCCCAGCATTATTCACTATACAGTACAGTACCACTGACTATATCCCAGTCACAAGCAGCATTGATATGTGAAGGATGTGGATAACGTTCTGCTAGGTGAGGTACTACTTCAGTACAAGAGGCAGGTTCTTTCATCCAGCCGAGCCATGGATCTGAGCTGTAGGTCTTGAGTGTTAAATGGTGTGTGTTGGTATTGTGTTCATGCATGCATGTTATCTGTTCTGAGTTTTACAACTTTACTATTTAGTAATCAATTACAAGAGTTCTGCATTCTCATTAAGTTGGAGACTTTAACTGCAAGGAGAATTTGGGCAGTAGAGTGCTAAATTAATACAACCATCCATATCTCTTTATAGCCACAGGACTAACAGTTATGGGTGTAATGAATTTGTATTGCCTATCACAACATGTGATGAGTTTTATTTCATTGCAACGAAGACTGATAAACCAAAAAAATACATTCAATCAAAACAAGGGTTTAAGAAAAGATGTAATGCCTTGTTAAAGTAAAAACACACAAAAGGCCAAACAATAAATGTCTCTGTCTTAGTCGCTGTCTTAGTCTTCTGTATACAGTATGTCATTGGTCTTTCTTCATCTGGTGAAAAACAGCCCTAATAAATCTACACATATTTATCTGAAATATAATGACATGCACTGACACTATCTACTATGACAAACACACACCATTAAAACGTGGATATGTCCTGAGAGGGGGGAAGAGAAAGAAAGGAGAGAGAGAGAGAGAGAGAAAGCAGAAGGAGAGAGAGAGAGAGAGATAGAGGAAGTAGAAGGAGAGAGAGAGAGAGAGGAAGTAGAAGGAGAGAGAGAGAGAGAGATAGAGGAAGTAGAAGGAGAGAGAGAGAGAGAGGAAGTAGAAGGAGAGAGAGAGAGAGAGAGAGAGAGAGAGAGAGAGAGAGAGAGCAGAACGAGAAAGCGAGAGAGAGAGAGAAAGCAGAACGAGAAAGCGAGAGATAGAAAGCAGAGAGAGAGAGAGCAGGACAGAGAGAGAGAAAGCAGAAGGAGAGAGGGAGAGAGAGAGCAGAAGGAGAGAGAGATAGAAAGCAGAAGGAAAGAGAGAGAAAGCAAAAGGAGAGAGAGAGAGAGAGAGCGATAGAAACCAGGACAGAGAGAAAGCAGAAGGAGAGAGAGAGAAAGAAAGCTGAAGGAGAGAGAGATATAAAGCAGGAGAGAGAGATATAAAGCAGAAGGAGAGAGAGAGATATAAAGCAGAAGGAGAGAGAGAGATATAAAGCAGGAGAGAGAGATAAAGCAGAAGGAGAGAGAGATATAAAGCAGGAGAGAGAGATATAAAGCAGAAGGAGAGAGAGATATAAAGCAGAAGGAGAGAGAGATATAAAGCAGAAGGAGAGAGAGATATAAAGCAGGAGAGAGAGATATAAAGCAGGAGAGAGAGATATAAAGCAGGAGAGAGAGATATAAAGCAGGAGAGAGAGATATAAAGCAGAAGGAGAGAGAGAGATAAAGCAGGAGAGAGAGATATAAAGCAGAAGGAGAGAGAGATATAAAGCAGGAGAGAGAGATATAAAGCAGAAGGAGAGAGAGATATAAAGCAGGAGAGAGAGATATAAAGCAGGAGAGAGAGATATAAAGCAGAAGGAGAGAGAGAGATAAAGCAGGAGAGAGAGAGATAAAGCAGGAGAGAGAGATATAAAGCAGGAGAGAGAGATATAAAGCAGAAGGAGTGAGAGAGATATAAAGCAGGAGAGAGAGATAAAAAGCAGAAGGAGAGAGAGAGATATAAAGCAGGAGAGAGAGATATAAAGCAGGAGAGAGAGATATAAAGCAGAAGGAGTGAGAGAGATATAAAGCAGGAGAGAGAGAGATATAAAGCAGGAGAGAGAGATATAAAGCAGAAGGAGAGAGAGATATAAAGCAGGAGAGAGAGATATAAAGCAGGAGAGAGATATAAAGCAGGAGAGAGAGAGATATAAAGCAGGAGAGAGAGATATAAAGCAGGAGAGAGAGATATAAAGCAGAAGGAGAGAGAGAGATATAAAGCAGGAGAGAGAGATATAAAGCAGGAGAGAGAGATATAAAGCAGAAGGAGAAGATATAAAGCAGAGGAGAGAGATATAAAGCAGAGAGATATAAAGCAGGAGAGAGAGATATAAAGCAGGAGAGAGAGATATAAAGCAGGAGAGAGAGATATAAAGCAGGAGAGAGATATAAAGCAGAAGAGAGAGATATAAAGCAGAAGGAGAGAGAGAGAGAGATATAAAGCAGGAGAGAGAGATATAAAGCAGGAGAGAGAGATATAAAGCAGGAGAGAGAGATATAAAGCAGAAGGAGAGAGAGATATAAAGCAGAAGGAGAGAGAGATATAAAGCAGAAGGAGAGAGAGATATAAAGCAGAAGGAGAGATATAAAGCAGGAGAGAGAGATATAAAGCAGAAGGAGAGAGAGATATAAAGCAGGAGAGAGATATAAAGCAGGAGAGAGATATAAAGCAGGAGAGAGATATAAAGCAGAAGGAGAGAGAGATATAAAGCAGATAGGAAGAGAGAGAGATATAAAGAAGGAGAGAGAGATATAAAGCAGAAGGAGAGATATAAAGCAGGAGAGAGAGATATAAAGCAGGAGAGAGAGATATAAAGCAGGAGAGAGAGATAAAAAGCAGAAGGAGAGAGAGAGATATAAAGCAGGAGAGAGAGATATAAAGCAGGAGAGAGAGATATAAAGCAGAAGGAGTGAGAGAGATATAAAGCAGGAGAGAGAGATATAAAGCAGGAGAGAGAGATATAAAGCAGGAGAGAGAGATATAAAGCAGGAGAGAGAGATATAAAGCAGAAGGAGAGAGAGAGATATAAAGCAGGAGAGAGAGATATAAAGCAGAAGGAGAGAGAGATATAAAGCAGGAGAGAGAGATATAAAGCAGAAGGAGAGAGAGAGATATAAAGCAGGAGAGAGAGATATAAAGCAGGAGAGAGAGATATAAAGCAGGAGAGAGAGATATAAAGCAGGAGAGAGAGATATAAAGCAAAGCAGGAGAGAGATATAAAGCAGGAGAGATATAAAGAGATATAAAGCAGGAGAGAGAGATATAAAGCAGGAGAGAGAGATATAAAGAGAGAGAGAGATATAAAGCAGAAGGAGAGAGAGATATAAAGCTGAAGGAGAGAGAGATATAAAGCAGGAGAGAGAGATAAAGCAGGAGAGAGAGATATAAAGCAGAAGGAGAGAGAGAGATATAAAGCAGGAGAGAGATATAAAGAGATATAAAGCAGAAGGAGAGAGAGATATAAAGCAGAAGGAGAGAGAGATATAAAGCAGGAGAGAGAGATATAAAGCAGGAGAGAGAGATATAAAGCAGAAGGAGAGAGAGATATAAAGCAGGAGAGAGAGATATAAAGCAGAAGGAGAGAGAGATATAAAGCAGGAGAGAGAGATATAAAGCAGAAGGAGAGAGAGATATAAAGCAGGAGAGAGAGATATAAAGCAGGAGAGAGATATAAAGCAGAAGGAGAGAGAGAGATATAAAGCAGGAGAGAGAGAGATATAAAGCAGGAGAGAGAGATATAAAGCAGAAGGAGAGAGAGATATAAAGCAGGAGAGAGAGATATAAAGCAGGAGAGAGAGAGATATAAAGCAGGAGAGAGAGATATAAAGCAGGAGAGAGAGAGAGATATAAAGCAGGAGAGAGAGATATAAAGCAGGAGAGAGAGATATAAAGCAGAAGGAGAGAGAGAGAAAGAAAGCTGAAGGAGAGAGAGATATAAAGCAGGAGAGAGAGATATAAAGCAGAAGGAGAGAGAGATATAAAGCAGGAGAGAGAGATATAAAGCAGAAGGAGAGAGAGATATAAAGCAGGAGAGAGAGATATAAAGCAGAAGGAGAGAGAGATATAAAGCAGGAGAGAGAGATATAAAGCAGGAGAGAGAGATATAAAGCAGAAGGAGAGAGAGAGAAAGAAAGCTGAAGGAGAGAGAGATATAAAGCAGAAGGAGAGAGAGAGATATAAAGCAGGAGAGAGAGATATAAAGCAGAAGGAGAGAGAGAGATAAAGCAGGAGAGAGAGATATAAAGCAGAAGGAGAGAGAGATATAAAGCAGAAGGAGAGAGAGATATAAAGCAGAAGGAGAGAGAGATATAAAGCAGAAGGAGAGAGAGATATAAAGCAGAAGGAGAGAGAGATATAAAGCAGAAGGAGAGAGATATAAAGCAGAAGGAGAGAGATATAAAGCAGAGAGAGAGATATAAAGCAGAAGGAGAGAGAGATATAAAGCAGGAGAGAGAGATATAAAGCAGGAGAGAGAGATATAAAGCAGAAGGAGAGAGAGATATAAAGCAGAGAGAGAGATATAAAGCAGGAGAGAGAGATATAAAGCAGGAGAGAGAGATATAAAGCAGAGAGAGAGAGATATAAAGCAGAAGAGAGAGAGATATAAAGCAGAAGGAGAGAGAGATATAAAGCAGGAGAGAGAGATATAAAGCAGGAGAGAGAGATATAAAGCAGAAGGAGAGAGAGATATAAAGCAGGAGAGAGAGATATAAAGCAGAGAGAGAGATATAAAGCAGGAGAGAGATATAAATAAAAGGAGAGAGAGATATAAAGCAGGAGAGAGAGATATAAAGCAGGAGAGAGAGATATAAAGCAGGAGAGAGAGATATAAAGCAGGAGAGAGAGATATAAAGCAGGAGAGAGAGATATAAAGCAGAAGAGAGAGAGATATAAAGCAGAAGAGAGAGATATAAAGCAGGAGAGATATAAAGCAGGAGAGAGAGATATAAAGCAGAAGGAGAGAGAGATATAAAGCAGAAGGAGAGAGAGATATAAAGCAGAAGGAGAGAGAGATATAAAGCAGAAGGAGAGAGAGATATAAAGCAGGAGAGAGATATAAAGCAGGAGAGAGATATAAAGCAGGAGAGAGAGATATAAAGCAGGAGAGAGAGACATAAAGCAGAAGGAGAGAGAGATATAAAGCAGAAGGAGAGAGAGATATAAAGCAGGAGAGAGAGATATAAAGCAGAAGGAGAGAGAGATATAAAGCAGGAGAGAGAGATATAAAGCAGGAGAGAGAGATATAAAGCAGAAGGAGAGAGAGAGAAAGAAAGCTGAAGGAGAGAGAGATATAAAGCAGGAGAGAGAGATAAAGCAGGAGAGAGAGATATAAAGCAGAAGGAGAGAGAGATATAAAGCAGGAGAGAGAGATATAAAGCAGAAGGAGAGAGAGATATAAAGCAGGAGAGAGAGATATAAAGCAGAAGGAGAGAGAGATATAAAGCAGAAGGAGAGAGAGATATAAAGCAGAAGGAGAGAGAGATATAAAGCAGAAGGAGAGAGATATAAAGCAGAAGGAGAGAGAGAGATATAAAGCAGGAGAGAGAGATATAAAGCAGAAGGAGAGAGAGATATAAAGCAGGAGAGAGAGATATAAAGCAGGAGAGAGAGATATAAAGCAGAAGGAGAGAGATATAAAGCAGGAGAGAGAGATATAAAGCAGGAGAGAGAGATATAAAGCAGGAGAGAGAGATATAAAGCAGGAGAGAGAGATATAAAGCAGAAGGAGAGAGAGATATAAAGCAGAAGGAGAGAGAGATATAAAGCAGAAGGAGAGAGAGATATAAAGCAGAAGGAGAGAGAGATATAAAGAAGGAGAGAGAGATATAAAGAGAGAGAGAGAGAGATATATAAAGCAGAAGGAGAGAGAGAGAGAGATATAAGCAGAAGGAGAAGAGAGAGGAGAGAGAGATATAAAGCAGAAGGAGAGAGAGAGATATAGGAAGAGATATAAAGCAGAAGGAGAGAGAGAGATAAAGCAGGAGAGAGAGATATAAAGCAGGAGAGAGAGATATAAAGCAGGAGAGAGAGATATAAAGCAGAAGGAGAGAGAGATATAAAGCAGGAGAGAGAGATATAAAGCAGGAGAGAGAGAGAGAAAGCAGAAGGAGAGAGAGAGATATAAAGCAGAAGGAGAGAGAGATATAAAGCAGAAGGAGAGAGAGATATAAAGCAGGAGAGAGAGATATAAAGCAGGAGAGAGAGATATAAAGCAGGAGAGAGAGATATAAAGCAGAAGGAGAGAGAGAGATATAAAGCAGGAGAGAGAGATATAAAGCAGGAGAGAGAGATATAAAGCAGAAGGAGAGAGAGATATAAAGCAGGAGAGAGAGATATAAAGCAGAAGGAGAGAGAGATATAAAGCAGGAGAGAGATATAAAGCAGAAGAGAGAGAGATATAAAGCAGGAGAGAGAGATATAAAGCAGGAGAGAGAGATATAAAGCAGGAGAGAGAGATATAAAGCAGAAGAGAGAGAGATATAAAGCAGGAGAGAGAGATATAAAGCAGGAGAGAGAGAGATATAAAGCAGGAGAGAGAGATATAAAGCAGGAGAGAGAGATATAAAGCAGGAGAGAGAGATATAAAGCAGGAGAGAGAGATATAAAGCAGGAGAGAGAGATATAAAGCAGAAGGAGAGAGAGAGATATAAAGCAGGAGAGAGAGATATAAAGCAGAAGGAGAGAGAGATATAAAGCAGGAGAGAGAGATATAAAGCAGGAGAGAGAGATATAAAGCAGAAGGAGAGAGAGATATAAAGCAGGAGAGAGAGATATAAAGCAGGAGAGAGAGATATAAAGCAGAAGGAGAGAGAGATATAAAGCAGGAGAGAGAGATATAAAGCAGGAGAGAGATATAAAAAGCAGGAGAGAGAGATAAAAAGCAGAAGGAGAGAGAGATATAAAGCAGGAGAGAGAGATATAAAGCAGGAGAGAGAGATATAAAGCAGAAGGAGAGAGAGATATAAAGCAGGAGAGAGAGATATAAAGCAGGAGAGAGAGATATAAAGCAGGAGAGAGAGATATAAAGCAGGAGAGAGAGATATAAAGCAGAAGGAGAGAGATATAAAGCAGATATAAAGCAGGAGAGAGAGATATAAAGCAGAAGGAGAGAGAGATATAAAGCAGGAGAGAGAGATATAAAGCAGAAGGAGAGAGAGAGATATAAAGCAGGAGAGAGAGATATAAAGCAGGAGAGAGATATAAAGCAGGAGAGAGAGATATAAAGCAGGAGAGAGAGATAGAAAGCAGGAGAGAGAGATATAAAGCAGGAGAGAGAGATATAAAGCAGGAGAGAGAGATATAAAGCAGGAGAGAGAGATATAAAGCAGGAGAGAGAGATATAAAGCAGAAGGAGAGAGAGAGAAAGAAAGCTGAAGGAGAGAGAGATATAAAGCAGGAGAGAGAGATAAAGCAGGAGAGAGAGATATAAAGCAGAAGGAGAGAGAGAGATATAAAGCAGGAGAGAGAGATATAAAGCAGAAGGAGAGAGAGATATAAAGCAGAAGGAGAGAGAGATATAAAGCAGGAGAGAGAGATATAAAGCAGGAGAGAGAGATATAAAGCAGAAGGAGAGAGAGATATAAAGCAGGAGAGAGAGAGATATAAAGCAGAAGGAGAGAGAGATATAAAGCAGGAGAGAGATATAAAGCAGAAGGAGAGAGATATAAAGAGATATAAAGCAGAGAGAGAGATATAAAGCAGGAGAGAGAGATATAAAGCAGAAGGAGAGAGAGAGATATAAAGCAGGAGAGAGAGATATAAAGCAGGAGAGAGAGATATAAAGCAGAAGGAGAGAGAGATATAAAGCAGGAGAGAGAGATATAAAGCAGAGAGAGATATAAAGCAGGAGAGAGATATAAAGCAGAAGAGAGAGAGATATAAAGCAGAAGGAGAGAGAGATATAAAGCAGGAGAGAGAGATATAAAGCAGAAGGAGAGAGAGATATAAAGCAGATAGAGAGAGAGAGATATAAAGCAGGAGAGAGAGAGAGATAAAAGAAGGAGAGAGAGATATAAAGCAGAAGGAGAGAGAGATATAAAGCAGAAGAGAGAGATATAAAGCAGGAGAGAGAGATATAAAGCAGAAGGAGAGAGATATAAAGCAGGAGAGAGAGATATAAAGCAGGAGAGAGAGATATAAAGCAGAAGGAGAGAGAGAGATATAAAGCAAGGAGAGAGAGATATAAAGCAGAAGGAGAGAGAGATATAAAAAAGCAGGAGAGAGAGATATAAAGCAGGAGAGAGAGATATAAAGCAGGAGAGAGATATAAAGCAGAAGGAGAGAGAGATATAAAGCAGGAGAGAGAGATATAAAGCAGAAGGAGAGAGAGATATAAAGCAGAAGGAGAGAGAGATATAAAGCAGAAGGAGAGAGAGAGATATAAAGCAGAGAGAGAGATATAAAGCAGGAGAGAGAGAGATATAAAGCAGGAGAGAGAGATATAAAGCAGGAGAGAGAGATATAAAGCAGGAGAGAGAGATATAAAGCAGGAGAGAGAGATATAAAGCAGAAGAGAGAGAGATATAAAGCAGGAGAGAGAGATATAAAGAGGAGAGATATAAAGCAGGAGAGAGAGATATAAAGCAGGAGAGAGAGATATAAAGCAGGAGAGAGAGATATAAAGCAGAAGGAGAGAGAGATATAAAGCAGGAGAGAGAGATATAAAGCAGGAGAGAGAGATAGGAGAGAGATATAAAGCAGGAGAGAGAGATATAAAGCAGGAGAGAGAGATATAAAGCAGGAGAGAGAGATATAAAGCAGAGAGAGAGAGAGATATAAAGCAGGAGAGAGAGATATAAAGCAGGAGAGAGAGATATAAAGCAGGAGAGAGAGATATAAAGCAGGAGAGAGAGATATAAAGCAGGAGAAGAGAGATATAAAGCAGAAGAGAGAGAGATATAAAGCAGAAGAGAGCAGAGAGAGAGATATAAAGCAGAAGGAGAGAGAGATATAAAGCAGGAGAGAGAGATATAAAGCAGAAGGAGAGAGAGAGATATAAAGCAGGAGAGAGAGATATAAAGCAGGAGAGAGAGATATAAAGCAGAAGGAGAGAGATATAAAGCAGAAGAGAGAGATATAAAGCAGGAGAGAGAGATATAAAGCAGGAGAGAGAGATATAAAGCAGAAGGAGAGAGATATAAAGAGAGAGAGAGATATAAAGCAGGAGAGAGAGATATAAAGCAGGAGAGAGAGATATAAAGCAGAAGGAGAGAGAGATATAAAGCAGAAGGAGAGAGAGATATAAAGCAGGAGAGAGAGATATAAAGGAGAAGAGAGAGAGAGAGAGAGATATAAAGCAGGAGAGAGAGATATAAAGCAGAAGAGAGAGAGATATAAAGAGGAGAAGAGATATAAAGAAGGAGAGAGAGATATAAAGCAGGAGAGAGAGATATAAAGCAGAAGAGAGAGAGATATAAAGCAGAAGGAGAGAGAGAGATATAAAGCAGGAGAGAGAGATATATAAAGCAGAAGGAGAGAGAGATATAAAGCAGGAGAGAGAGATATAAAGCAGAAGGAGAGAGAGATATAAAGCAGAAGGAGAGAGAGATATAAAGCAGAAGAGAGAGATATAAAGATATAAAGCAGGAGAGAGAGATATAAAGCAGGAGGAGAGAGAGATATAAAGCAGGAGAGAGAGATATAAAGCAGGAGAGAGAGATATAAAGCAGGAGAGAGAGATATATAAAGCAGGAGAGAGAGAGATATAAAGCAGGAGAGAGAGATATAAAGCAGGAGAGAGAGAGATAAAGCAGGAGAGAGAGATATAAAGCAGAAGGAGAGAGATATAGAAGGAGAGAGAGATATAAAGCAGAAGGAGAGAGAGATATAAAGCAGAAGGAGAGAGATATAAAGCAGAAGAGAGAGAGATATAAAGCAGGAGAGAGAGATATAAAGCAAGGAGAGAGAGATATAAAGCAGAAGGAGAGAGAGAGATATAAAGCAGAGAGCAGAGAGAGATATAAAGCAGAAGGAGAGAGAGAGATATAAAGCAGAGAGATATAAAGAGAGATATAAAGCAGGAGAGAGAGATATAAAGCAGGAGAGAGAGATATAAAGCAGGAGAGAGAGATATAAAGCAGAAGGAGAGAGAGATATAAAGCAGGAGAGAGAGATATAAAGCAGGAGAGAGAGAGATAAAGCAGAAGGAGAGAGAGAGATAAAGCAGAAGAGAGAGAGATATAAAGCAGAAGGAGAGAGAGATATAAAGCAGGAGAGAGAGAGATATAAAGCAGGAGAGAGAGGAGAGAGAGATATAAAGCAGGAGAGAGAGATATAAAGCAGGAGAGAGAGATAAAGCAGGAGAGAGAGATATAAAGCAGGAGAGAGATATAAAGCAGAAGGAGATATAAAGAGAGAGAGATATAAAGCAGGAGAGAGAGATATAAAGCAGAAGGAGAGAGAGATATAAAGCAGGAGAGAGAGATATAAAGCAGGAGAGAGAGATATAAAGCAGGAGAGAGATATAAAGCAGGAGAGAGAGATATAAAGCAGGAGAGAGAGATATAAAGCAGGAGAGAGAGATATAAAGCAGGAGAGAGAGATATAAAGCAGGAGAGAGAGATATAAAGCAGGAGAGAGAGATATAAAGCAGGAGAGAGAGATATAAAGCAGGAGAGAGAGATATAAAGCAGGAGAGAGAGAGATATAAAGCAGAAGGAGAGAGAGATATAAAGCAGGAGAGAGAGATAAAGCAGGAGAGAGAGATATAAAGCAGAAGGAGAGAGAGATATAAAGCAGGAGAGAGAGATATAAAGCAGAAGGAGAGAGAGATATAAAGCAGGAGAGAGAGATATAAAGCAGGAGAGAGAGATATAAAGCAGAAGGAGAGAGAGATATAAAGCAGGAGAGAGAGATATAAAGCAGAAGGAGAGAGAGATATAAAGCAGGAGAGAGAGATATAAAGCAGAAGGAGAGAGAGATATAAAGCAGGAGAGAGAGATATAAAGCAGGAGAGAGAGATATAAAGCAGGAGAGAGAGATATAAAGCAGAAGGAGAGAGAGAGATATAAAGCAGGAGAGAGAGAGAGAGATATAAAGCAGGAGAGAGAGAGAGATATAAAGCAGGAGAGAGAGATATAAAGCAGGAGAGAGAGATATAAAGCAGAAGGAGAGAGAGAGAGAGAGATATAAAGCAGAAGAGAGAGAGATATAAAGCAGAAGAGAGATATAAAGCAGAGAGATATAAAGCAGAAGGAGAGAGAGAGAGAAGAGAGAGATATAAAGCAGAAGAGAGAGAGAGATATAAAGCAGAGAGAGAGAGATATAAAGCAGGAGAGAGAGATATAAAAGCAGGAGAGAGAGATATAAAGCAGAGAGAGAGATATAAAGCAGAAGAGAGAGAGATATAAAGCAGGAGAGAGAGATATAAAGCAGGAGAGAGAGATATAAATAAAGCAGGAGAGAGAGATATAAAGCAGCAGGAGAGAGAGATATAAAGCAGAAGAGAGAGAGATATAAAGCAGAGAGAGATATAAAGCAGAAGGAGAGAGAGATATAAAGCAGGAGAGAGAGAGATATAAAGCATAAAGGAGAGAGAGAGATATAAAGCAGGAGAGAGAGATATAAAGCAGGAGAGAGAGATATAAAGCAGAAGAGAGAGAGATATAAAGCAGAAGGAGAGAGAGATATAAAGATAGAGAGAGAGATATAAAGCAGAGAGAGATATAAAGCAGAAGAGAGATATAAAGCAGAGAGAGAAAGCAGGAGAGAGAGATATAAAGAGAGATATAGGAGAGAGATATAAAGCAGGAGAGAGATATAAAGCAGGAGAGAGAGATATAAAGCAGGAGAGAGAGAGAGAGAGATATAAAGCAGGAGAGAGAGATATAAAGCAGAGAGAGAGAGATAAAGCAGGAGAGAGAGATATAAAGCAGGAGAGAGAGAGAGATATAAAGCAGGAGAGAGAGATATAAAGCAGGAGAGAGAGATATAAAGAGGAGAGAGAGATATAAAGCAGAAGAGAGAGAGATATAAAGCAGGAGAGAGAGATATAAAGCAGAGAGAGAGATATAAAGCAGGAGAGAGAGATATAAAGCAGAAGGAGAGATATAAAGAGAGATATAAAGGAGAGAGATATAAAGCAGAAGGAGAGAGAGATATAAAGCAGGAGAGAGAGATATAAAGCAGGAGAGAGAGATATAAAGCAGAGAGAGAGATATAAAGCAGGAGAGAGAGATATAAAGCAGGAGAGAGATATAAAGCAGAGAGATAAAGCAGGAGAGAGAGATAAAAGCAGGAGAGAGAGATATAAAGCAGGAGAGAGAGATATAAAGCAGAAGAGAGAGAGATATAAAGCAGAAGAGAGAGAGATATATAAAGCAGAAGAGAGAGATATAAAGCAGGAGAGAGAGATATAAAGCAGAAGGAGAGAGAGAGAGATATAAAGCAGGAGAGAGAGAGATATAAAGCAGAAGGAGAGAGAGATATAAAGCAGGAGAGAGAGATATAAAGCAGGAGAGAGAGATATAAAGCAGGAGAGAGAGATATAAAGCAGGAGAGAGAGATATAAAGCAGGAGAGAGAGATATAAAGCAGGAGAGAGAGAGAGATATAAAGCAGGAGAGAGAGATATAAAGCAGGAGAGAGAGATATAAAGCAGGAGAGAGAGATATAAAGCAGGAGAGAGAGAGAGAGATATAAAGCAGGAGAGAGAGATATAAAGCAGGAGAGAGAGATATAAAGCAGGAGAGAGAGATATAAAGCAAAGCAGGAGAGAGAGAGATATAAAGCAGAGGAGGAGAGAGAGATATAAAGCAGGAGAGAGAGATATAAAGCAGAAGAGAGAGAGATATAAAGCAGGAGAGAGAGATATAAAGCAGAAGGAGAGAGAGATATAAAGCAGGAGAGAGAGATATAAAGCAGGAGAGAGAGAGATATAAAGCAGGAGAGAGAGATATAAAGCAGGAGAGAGAGATAAAGCAGAGAGAGAGAGAGATATAAAGCATAAAGCAGAGAGAGAGATATAAAGCAGAAGGAGAGAGAGATATAAAGCAGAAGAGAGATATAAAGAGAGAGAGAGATATAAAGCAGAAGAGAGAGAGATATAAAGCAGAAGGAGAGAGAGATATAAAGCAGAGAGAGAGATATAAAGCAGGAGAGAGAGATAAAGCAGAAGAGAGATATAGAAGGAGAGAGAGATATAAAGCAGGAGAGAGAGATATAAAGCAGAGAGAGAGATATAAAGCAGAGAGAGATATAAAGCAGGAGAGAGAGATATAAAGCAGGAGAGAGAGATATAAAGCAGGAGAGAGATATAAAGCAGAGAGAGAGATATAAAGCAGGAGAGAGAGATATAAAGCAGGAGAGAGAGATATAAAGCAGAAGGAGAGAGAGATATAAAGCAGGAGAGAGAGATATAAAGCAGGAGAGAGAGATATAAAGCAGGAGAGAGAGATATATAAAGCAGAGAGAGAGAGAGCAGGAGAGAGAGATAAAGCAGGAGAGAGAGATATAAAGCAAGGAGAGAGAGATATAAAGCAGAAGAGAGAGATATAAAGAGAGAGAGATATAAAGCAGAAGAGAGATATAAAGCAGGAGAGAGAGAGAGAGAGAGAGATATAAAGCAGGAGAGAGAGATATAAAGCAGGAGAGAGATATAAAGCAGGAGAGAGAGATATAAAGCAGGAGAGAGAGATATAAAGCAGAAGAGAGAGAGATATAAAGCAGAAGGAGAGAGAGAGATATAAAGCAGAGCAGGAGATATAAATAAGAGAGAGAGAGATATAAAGCAGGAGAGAGAGATATAAAGAGAGAGAGATATAAAGCAGGAGAGAGAGATATAAAGCAGAGAGAGAGAGATATAAAGCAGGAGAGAGAGATATAAGGAGCAGGAGAGAGAGAGATATAAAGCAGGAGAGAGAGATATAAAGCAGGAGAGAGAGATATAAAGAGAGATATAAAGCAGAAGAGAGAGAGATATAAAGCAGGAGAGAGAGATATAAAGCAGGAGAGAGAGATATAAAGAGGAGAGAGAGATATAAAGCAGAAGGAGAGAGAGATATAAAGCAGGAGAGAGAGAGAGATATAAAGCAGGAGAGAGAGATATAAAGCAGAAGAGAGAGAGATATAAAGCAGGAGAGAGAGATATAAAGCAGAGAGAGAGAGCAGAGAGAGAGATATAAAGCAGGAGAGAGAGATATAAAGCAGAAGGAGAGAGAGATATAAAGCAGGAGAGAGAGAGATATAAAGCAGAGAGAGAGATATAAAGCAGAAGGAGAGAGAGATATAAAGCAGGAGAGAGAGAGATATAAAGCAGGAGAGAGAGATATAAAGCAGAAGAGAGAGATATAAAGCAGGAGAGAGAGATATAAAGCAGGAGAGAGAGATATAAAGAGATATAAAGCAGGAGAGAGAGATATAAAGCATAGAGAGATATAAAGCAGGAGAGAGAGATATAAAGCAGGAGAGAGAGATATAAAGCAGGAGATATAAAGCAGAGAGAGATATAAAGCAGGAGAGAGAGATATAAAGCAGGAGAGAGAGAGAGATATAAAGCAGGAGAGAGAGATATAAAGCAGGAGAGAGAGATATAAAGCAGGAGAGAGATATAAAGCAGGAGAGAGAGAGATATAAAGCAGAAGGAGAGAGAGATATAAAGCAGGAGAGAGAGATATAAAGCAGGAGAGAGAGATATAAAGCAGGAGAGAGAGATATAAAGCAGGAGAGAGAGATATAAAGCAGAAGAGAGAGAGATATAAAGCAGGAGAGAGAGATATAAAGCAGGAGAGAGAGATATAAGGAGAGAGAGAGAGAGAGAGATATAAAGCAGAAGGAGAGAGAGATATAAAGCAGGAGAGAGAGATATAAAGCAGGAGAGAGAGAGATATAAAGCAGGAGAGAGAGATATAAAGCAGGAGAGAGAGAGAGATATAAAGCAGGAGAGAGAGAGATATAAAGCAGGAGAGAGAGATATAAAGCAGAAGGAGAGAGAGAGATATAAAGCAGAAGGAGAGAGAGATATAAAGCAGGAGAGAGAGATATAAAGCAGGAGAGAGAGATATAAAGCAGGAGAGAGAGATATAAAGCAGAAGAGAGAGAGATATAAAGCAGGAGAGAGAGATATAAAGCAGAGAGAGAGATATAAAGCAGGAGAGAGAGAGCAGAGAGAGAGATATAAAGCAGAAGGAGAGAGAGAGATATAAAGCAGAGAGAGAAAGATATAAAGCAGGAGAAGAGAGAGAGATATAAAGCAGAAGGAGAGAGAGATATAAAGCAGGAGAGAGAGATATAAAGCAGGAGAGAGAGATATAAAGCAGAAGGAGAGAGAGAGATATAAAGCAGGAGAGAGAGATATAAAGCAGGAGAGAGAGATATAAAGCAGGAGAGAGAGATATAAAGCAGAAGGAGAGAGAGATATAAAGCAGGAGAGAGAGATATAAAGAGAGAGAGATATATAAAGCAGAAGGAGAGAGAGATATAAAGCAGGAGAGAGAGATATAAAGCAGGAGAGAGAGAGAGATATAAAGCAGAGAGAGAGATATAAAGAAGGAGAGAGAGATATAAAGCAGAAGAGAGAGAGAGATATAAAGCAGGAGAGAGAGATATAAAGAGGAGAGAGGAGAGATATAAAGCAGAGAGAGAGATATAAAGCAGGAGAGAGAGATATAAAGCAGAAGGAGAGAGAGATATAAAGCAGGAGAGAGAGATATAAAGCAGAGAGAGAGAGATAAAAGCAGAGAGAGATATAAAGCAGGAGAGAGAGATATAAAGCAGGAGAGAGATATAAAGCAGGAGAGAGAGATATAAAGCAGAAGAGAGAGAGAGATAAAGCAGAGAGAGATATAAAGCAGGAGAGAGAGATATAAAGCAGGAGAGAGAGATATAAAGCAGAGAGAGAGATATAAAGCAGAAGGAGAGAGAGAGATAAAAGGAGAGAGAGAGATAAAGCAGGAGAGAGAGATATAAAGCAGGAGAGAGAGATATAAAGCAGGAGAGAGATATAAAGCAGAGAGAGAGATATAAAGCAGAGAGAGAGATATAAAGCAGAGAGAGATATAAAGCAGAGAGAGAGAGAGAGAGAGAGATATAAAGCAGAAGAGAGAGAGAGAGATATAAAGCAGAAGAGAGAGAGAGAGAGATATAAAGCAGGAGAGAGAGATAAAGCAGAAGAGAGAGAGAGATAAAGCAGAAGGAGAGAGAGATATAAAGCAGAGAGAGAGATATAAAGCAGGAGAGAGAGATATAAAGCAGAAGAGAGAGAGAGAGATAAAGCAGAAGGAGAGAGAGATATAAAGCAGAGATATAAAGCAGAGAGAGAGATAAAAGCAGGAGAGAGAGATATAAAGCAGGAGAGAGAGAGATAAAAGCAGGAGAGAGAGATATAAAGCAGAAGAGAGAGATATAAAGAGAGAGAGATATAAAGCAGGAGAGAGAGATATAAAGCAGGAGAGAGAGATATAAAGCAGGAGAGAGAGATATAAAGAGGAGAGAGAGATATAAAGCAGGAGAGAGAGATATAAAGAGGAGAGAGATATAAAGCAGAGAGAGAGATATAAAGCAGGAGAGAGAGATATAAAGCATAAAGAGAGAGAGATATAAAGCAGAGAGAGAGAGATATAAAGCAGAGAGAGATAAAGCAGAGAGAGAGAGATAAAGCAAAGAGGAGAGAGATATAAAGCAGGAGAGAGAGAGAGAGATAAAGCAGGAGAGAGATATAAAGCAGAGAGAGATAAAGCAGGAGAGAGAGATATAAAGCAGAGAGAGAGAGAGATATAAAGCAGAGAGAGATATAAAGCAGGAGAGAGAGATATAAAAGCAGGAGAGAGATATAAAGATATAAAGCAGGAGAGAGAGATATAAAGCAGAAGAGAGAGATATAAAGCAGGAGAGAGATATAAAGCAGAAGAGAGAGAGAGAGAGATATAAAGCAGAAGAGAGAGAGATATAAAGCAGAGAGAGAGATATAAAGAGAGAGAGAGATATAAAGCAGAAGAGAGAGATATAAAGCAGAGAGAGAGAGATATAAAGCAGGAGAGAGAGATATAAAGCAGGAGAGAGAGATATAAAGCAGAGAGAGAGATATAAAGCAGAGAGAGAGATATAAAGCAGAGAGAGAGAGATATAAAGCAGGAGAGAGAGAGATATAAAGCAGGAGAGAGAGAGAGATATAAAGCAGAAGAGAGAGAGAGAGATATAAAGCAGGAGAGAGAGATATAAAGCAGAAGAGAGAGATATAAAGCAGGAGAGAGAGATATAAAGCAGAAGAGAGAGAGATATAAAGCAGAGAGAGAGAGATATAAAGCAGGAGAGAGAGATATAAAGCAGGAGAGAGAGATATAAAGCAGATAGAGAGAGAGATATAAAGCAGAAGGAGAGAGAGATATAAAGCAGGAGAGAGAGATATAAAGCAGGAGAGAGAGATATAAAGCAGGAGAGAGATATAAAGCAGAAGGAGAGAGAGATATAAAGCAGAAGAGAGAGAGATATAAAGCAGGAGAGAGAGATATAAAGCAGAGGAGAGAGAGAGATATAAAGCAGAAGAGAGAGAGATATAAAGAAGAGAGAGATATAAAGCAGAGAGAGAGAGAGAGAGAGAGATATAAAGCAGGAGAGAGAGATATAAAGCAGGAGAGAGAGATATAAAGCAGGAGAGAGAGAGATATAAAGCAGGAGAGAGAGATATAAAGCAGGAGAGAGAGATATAAAGCAGAAGGAGAGAGAGATATAAAGCAGAAGAGAGAGAGATATAAAGCAGAAGAGAGAGAGAGAGAGATATAAAGCAGAGAGAGAGATATAAAGCAGAGAGAGAGAGATATAAAGCAGGAGAGATAAAAGAGGAGAGAGAGATATAAAGCAGGAGAGAGAGATATAAAGCAGAAGGAGAGAGAGATATAAAGCAGGAGAGAGATATAAAGCAGGAGAGAGAGATATAAAGCAGAGAGAGAGAGAGAGAGATATAAAGCAGGAGAGAGAGAGATATAAAGCAGAGAGAGAGAGATATAAAGCAGGAGAGAGAGATATAAAGCAGGAGAGAGAGATATAAAGCAGGAGAGAGAGATATAAAGCAGAAGGAGAGATATAAAAGCAGGAGAGAGAGATATAAAGCAGGAGAGAGAGATATAAAGCAGAAGAGAGAGAGATATAAAGCAGGAGAGAGAGATATAAAGCAGAAGGAGAGAGAGATATAAAGCAGGAGAGAGAGAGAGAGAGATATAAAGCAGGAGAGAGAGATATAAAGCAGAGAGAGAGAGAGAGAGATATAAAGCAGAAGAGAGAGAGATATAAAGCAGAAGGAGAGAGAGAGATATAAAGCAGGAGAGAGAGATATAAAGCAGGAGAGAGATATAAAGCAGGAGAGAGAGATATAAAGCAGAGAGAGAGATATAAAGCAGGAGAGAGATAGGAGAGAGAGATATAAAGCAGAAGAGAGAGAGATATAAAGCAGGAGAGAGATATAAAGATATAAAGCAGAGAGAGATATAAAGAGATATAAAGCAGGAGAGAGATATAAAGAGATATAAAGCAGGAGAGAGAGATATAAAGCAGAAGAGAGAGATATAAAGCAGAAAGCAGAGGAGAGAGAGATATAAAGCAGATATAGAGAGAGATATAAAGCAGAGAGAGAGATATAGCAGAGAGAGAGATATAAAGCAGGAGAGAGAGATATAAAGCAGGAGAGAGAGATATAAAAGCAGGAGAGAGAGATATAAAGCAGAGAGAGAGATATAAAGCAGAGATATAAAGCAGAAGAGAGAGAGATATAAAGCAGGAGAGAGAGATATAAAGCAGGAGAGAGAGATATAAAGCAGGAGAGGAGATATAAAGCAGAGATATATAAAGCAGGAGAGAGAGATATAAAGAGGAGAGAGAGATATAAAGCAGGAGAGAGAGATATAAAGCAGGAGAGAGAGATATAAAGCAGGAGAGAGAGATATAAAGCAGAAGGAGAGAGAGAGATATAAAGCAGGAGAGAGAGATATAAAGCAGGAGAGAGAGATATAAAGCAGGAGAGAGAGATATAAAGCAGGAGAGAGATAGAAAGCAGGAGAGAGAGATATAAAGGAGAGAGAGATATAAAGCAGGAGAGAGAGATATAAAGCAGGAGAGAGAGATATAAAGCAGGAGAGAGAGAGATATAAAGCAGGAGAGAGAGATATAAAGCAGGAGAGAGAGATATAAAGCAGGAGAGAGAGATATAAAGCAGGAGAGAGAGATATAAAGCAGGAGAGAGAGAGATATAAAGCAGAAGAGAGAGATATAAAGAGAGGAGAGAGAGATATAAAGCAGGAGAGAGAGATATAAAGCAGGAGAGAGAGAGATAAAAGCAGGGAGAGAGAGAGATATAAAGCAGAGAGAGAGATATAAAGCAGGAGAGAGAGATATAAAGCAGAGAGAGAGATATAAAGCAGAGAGAGAGATATAAAGCAGAGAGAGAGAGAGATATAAAGCAGAAGATATAAAGAGAGAGATATAAAGCAGGAGAGAGAGAGATATAAAGCAGGAGAGAGAGATATAAAGCAGAAGAGAGAGAGATATAAAGCAGGAGAGAGATATATAAAGCAGAGAGAGAGAGAGAGATATAAGCAGGAGAGAGATATAAAGCAGGAGAGAGAGATATAAAGCAGGAGAGAGAGATATAAAGCAGGAGAGAGAGATATAAAGCAGGAGAGAGAGATATAAAGCAGAGAGAGAGATATAAAGCAGGAGAGAGAGATATAAAGCAGGAGAGAGAGATATAAAGCAGAAGGAGAGAGATAAAAGCAGAAGGAGAGAGAGATATAAAGCAGGAGAGAGAGATATAAAGCAGAAGAGAGAGATATAAAGCAGAGAGATATAAAGCAGAAGAGAGAGATATAAAGCAGGAGAGAGAGATATAAAGCAGGAGAGAGAGATATAAAGCAGGAGAGAGAGATATAAAGCAGGAGAGAGAGATATAAAGCAGAAGAGAGAGAGATATAAAGCAGGAGAGAGAGATATAAAGCAGGAGAGATATAAAGCAGAGATATAAAGCAGGAGAGAGATATAAAGCAGGAGAGAGAGATATAAAGCAGGAGAGAGAGATATAAAGCAGGAGAGAGAGATATAAAGCAGGAGAGAGATATAAAGCAGAGAGAGAGAGATATAAAGCAGGAGCAGAGATATAAAGCAGGAGAGAGAGATATAAAGCAGGAGAGAGAGAGATATAAAGCAGGAGAGAGAGATATAAAGCAGGAGAGAGAGAGATAAAGCAGGAGAGAGAGATATAAAGCAGGAGAGAGAGATATAAAGCAGGAGAGAGAGATATAAAGCAGAAGAGAGAGAGATATAAAGCAGAGAGAGAGAGAGATATAAAAAGCAGGAGAGAGAGATAAAGCAGGAGAGAGAGATATAAAGATATAAAGCAGGAGAGAGAGATAAAAGCAGAGAGAGAGAGAGATATAAAGCAGGAGAGAGAGATATAAAGCAGGAGAGAGAGATATAAAGCAGGAGAGAGAGATATAAAGCAGGAGAGAGAGATATAAAGAGGAGAGAGAGATATAAAGCAGGAGAGAGAGATATAAAGCAGGAGAGAGATATAAAGCAGGAGAGAGAGATATAAAGCAGGAGAGAGATATAAAGCAGGAGAGAGAGAGATAAAGCAGGGAGAGAGATATAAAGCAGGAGAGAGATATAAAGCAGGAGAGAGAGATATAAAGCAGGAGAGAGAGATATAAAGCAGGAGAGAGAGATATAAAGCAGGAGAGAGAGATATAAAGCAGGAGAGAGAGAGATATAAAGCAGGAGAGAGAGATATAAAGCAGGAGAGAGAGAGATATAAAGCAGAGAGAGATATAAAGCAGGAGAGAGATATAAAGCAGGAGAGAGAGATATAAAGCAGGAGAGAGAGATATAAAGCAGGAGAGAGAGATATAAAGCAGGAGAGAGAGATATAAAGCAGGAGAGAGATATAAAGCAGGAGAGAGAGAGAGATAAAGCAGAAGAGAGAGAGATATAAAGCAGAGAGAGAGATATAAAGCAGGAGAGAGAGAGATATAAAGCAGGAGAGAGAGATATAAAGCAGGAGAGAGAGATATAAAGCAGAGAGAGAGAGAGATATAAAGCAGAGAGAGAGATATAAAGCAGGAGAGCAGAGAGAGAGATATAAAGCAGGAGAGAGAGATATAAAGCAGGAGAGAGAGAGATATAAAGCAGGAGAGAGAGAGATATAAAGCAGATATAAAGCAGGAGAGAGAGATATAAAGCAGGAGAGAGAGATATAAAGCAGGAGAGAGAGATATAAAGCAGGAGAGAGAGATATAAAGCAGGAGAGAGAGATATAAAGCAGGAGAGAGAGATATAAAGCAGGAGAGAGATATAAAGAGAGATATAAAGAGAGAGAGATAAAAGCAGGAGAGAGAGAGATATAAAGCAGAGAGAGAGATATAAAGCAGGAGAGAGATATAAAGCAGGAGAGAGATATAAAGCAGGAGAGAGAGATATAAAGCAGGAGAGAGAGATATAAAGCAGGAGAGAGAGAGATAAAGCAGAAAGCAGGAGAGAGAGATATAAAGCAGGAGAGAGATATAAAGCAGGAGAGAGAGATATAAAGCAGGAGAGAGAGATATAAAGCAGGAGAGAGAGATATAAAGCAGGAGAGAGAGATATAAAGCAGGAGAGAGAGAGATATAAAGCAGGAGAGAGATATAAAGAGGAGAGAGAAAGCAGGAGAGAGAGATATAAAGCAGAAGAGAGAGAGAGAAATAAAGCAAAGAGAGAGAGATATAAAGCAGGAGAGAGAGATATAAAGCAGGAAGAGAGAGATATAAAGAGAGAGAGAGATATAAAGAGAGAGAGAGATATAAAGCAGGAGAGAGAGAAGAGAAAGCAGGAGAGAGATATAAAGCAGGAGAGAGAGAGAGAGAGATAGAAAGCAGGAGAGAGAGATATAAAGCAGGGAGAGAGAGAGAGAAAAAGCAGGAGAGAGAGATATAAAGCAGGAGAGAGATATAAAGCAGAGAGAGAGCAGGAGAGAGAGATATAAAGCAGGAGAGAGAGATATAAAGCAGAAGAGAGAGAGATAGAAAGCAGAAGAGAGAGAGAAAGAGAGAGAGATATAAAGAAAGCAGAAGAGAGAGAGAGATAGAAAGCAGGAGAGAGAGATAAAAGCAGGAGAGAGAGAGAGAGAGGAGATATAAAGCAGGAGAGAGAGATATAAAGCAGAGAGAGAGAGAGAGATATAAAGCAGAAGAGAGAGAGATATAAAGCAGAGAAAGCAGAAGGAGAGAGAGATATAAAGCAGGAGAGAGAGATATAAAGCAGGAGAGAGAGAGATATAAAGCAGAGAGAGAGATATAAAGCAGGAGAGAGAGATATAAAGCAGGAGAGAGAGATATAAAGCAGAAGAGAGAGATATAAAGCAGAGAGAGAGATATAAAGCAGGAGAGATAGAGAGAGAGAGAAAGAGGAGAGAGAGAGCAGGAGAGAGAGAGATATAAAGCAGGGAGAGAGAGATATAAAGCAGGAGAGATATAAAGCAGGAGAGAGATATAAAGCAGGAGAGAGAGATATAAAGCAGGAGAGAGATATAAAGCAGGAGAGAGAGATATAAAGCAAAGAGATATAAAGGAGAGAGAGATATAAAGCAGGAGAGAGAGATATAAAGCAAAGCAGAGAGAGAGATATAAAGCAGGAGAGAGAGAGATAAAGAGGAGAGAGATATAAATAGGAGAGAGATATAAAGCAGAGAGAGAGAGAGAGAGAGATATAAAGCAGAAGAGAGAGATATAAAGCAGGATATAAAGCAGAGAGAGAGATAGAAAGCAGGAGAGAGAGATATAAAGCAGGAGAGAGAGATATAAAGCAGGAGAGAGAGATATAAAGCAGAAGAGAGAGATATAAAGCAGGAGAGAGAGATATAAAGCAGGAGAGAGAGATATAAAGCAGAGAGAGAGATATAAAGCAGAGAGAGAGAGATATAAAGCAGGAGAGAGAGATATAAAGCAGGAGAGAGATATAAAGAGAGAGAGAGAGAGATATAAAGCAGGAGAGAGAGAGAGAGATATAAAGCAGGAGAGAGAGATATAAAGCAGGAGAGAGAGATATAAAGCAGGAGAGAGAGATATAAAGCAGGAGAGAGAGATATAAAGCAGGAGAGAGATATAAAGCAGGAGAGAGAGATATAAAGCAGGAGAGAGAGATATAAAGCAGGAGAGAGAGATATAAAGCAGGAGAGAGAGAGAGATATAAAGCAGGAGAGAGAGATATAAAGCAGGAGAGAGAGATATAAAGCAGGAGAGAGAGATATAAAGCAGGAGAGAGAGATATAAAGCAGGAGAGAGAGATATAAAGCAGGAGAGAGAGATATAAAGCAGGAGAGAGAGATATAAAGCAGGAGAGAGAGAGATATAAAGCAGAAGGAGAGAGAGATATAAAGCAGGAGAGAGAGATATAAAGCAGGAGAGAGAGAGATATAAAGCAGGAGAGAGAGATATAAAGCAGGAGAGAGAGAGATATAAAGCAGGAGAGAGAGATATAAAGCAGGAGAGAGAGATATAAAGCAGAAGAGAGAGAGATATAAAGCAGGAGAGAGAGATATAAAGCAGGAGAGAGAGATATAAAGCAGGAGAGAGAGATATAAAGCAGGAGAGAGAGATATAAAGCAGGAGAGAGATATAAAGCAGGAGAGAGAGATATAAAGCAGGAGAGAGAGATATAAAGCAGGAGAGAGAGAGAGATATAAAGCAGGAGAGAGAGAGATATAAAGCAGGAGAGAGAGATATAAAGCAGGAGAGAGAGATATAAAGCAGGAGAGAGAGATATAAAGCAGGAGAGAGAGATATAAAGAGAGAGAGAGAGAGAGATATAAAGCAGGAGAGAGAGAGATATAAAGCAGGAGAGAGAGATATAAAGCAGGAGAGAGATAAAAGCAGGAGAGAGATATAAAGCAGGAGAGAGAGATATAAAGCAGGAGAGAGAGATATAAAGCAGGAGAGAGAGATATAAAGCAGAGATATAAAGCAGAGAGAGATATAAAGCAGGAGAGAGAGATAAAGCAGGAGAGAGAGATATAAAGCAGGAGAGAGAGATATAAAGCAGGAGAGAGATATAAAGCAGAGAGAGAGATATAAAGAGGAGAGAGAGATAGAAAGCAGGAGAGAGAGATATAAAGCAGGAGAGAGAGATATAAAGCAGGAGAGAGAGATATAAAGCAGGAGAGAGAGATATAAAGCAGGAGAGAGAGATAGAAAGCAGGAGAGAGAGATAAAGCAGAAATATAAAGCAGAGAGAGATATAAAGCAGGAGAGAGAGATATAAAGCAGGAGAGAGATATAAAGCAGGAGAGCAGAGAGAGATATAAAGCAGGAGAGAGAGATATAAAGCAGGAGAGAGAGATAGAAAGCAGGAGAGAGAGATATAAAGCAGGAGAGAGATAGAAAGCAGGAGAGAGAGATAGAAAGCAGGAGAGAGAGAGAGAAAGCAGGAGAGAGAGATAAAGCAGGAGAGAGAGAGAGAAAGCAGGAGAGAGAGAAAGCAGAAGGAGAGAGAGAGAGAGAGAAAGCAGGAGAGAGAGAGAGAGAGAGAGATAAAGCAGAGAGAGAGAGAGAAGAGATAGGAGAGAGAGAGAGAAAGCAGAAGAGAGAGAGAGAAAGCAGAAGGAGAGAGAGAGAGAAAGCAGAAGGAGAGAGAGAGGGGAGCGATAGAAAGCAGGAGAGAGAGAGAGATAGAAAGCAGAAGGAGAGAGAGAGAGAAAGAGAAGGAGAGAGAGATAGAAGAGAGAAAGAGAGAGAGAGAAAGCAGAAGGAGAGAGAGAGAGGAGAGAGAGAGGGAGAAACCAGAGGAGCAGAGAGAAAGCAGGAGAGAGAAGAAAGCAGAAGGAGAGAGAGATATAAAGCAGGAGAGAGAGAGAGAAAGCAGGAGAGAGAGAAAGCAGAAGGAGAGAGAGAGAAAGAAAGCAGAAGGAGAGAGAAAGCAGAAGGAGAGAGAGAAAGCAGAAGGAGAGAGAGAGAGAGAGAGAAAGAAAGCAGAAGGAGAGAGAGAGCAGAAGGAGAGAGAGAGAAAGCAGAAGGAGAGAGAGAAAAGCAGAAGGAGAGAGAGAAAGCAGAAGGAGAGAGAGAGAGAAAGCAGAAGGAGAGAGAGAGAGAAAGCAGAAGGAGAGAGAGAAAGGAGAGAGAGAAAGCAGAAGGAGGAGAGAGGAGAAAGCAGAAGGAGAGAGAGAGAGAAAGCAGAAGGAGAGAGAGAGAGAAAGCAGAAGGAGAGAGAGAGAAAGCAGAAGGAGAGAGAGAGAAAGAAAGCAGAAGGAGAGAGAAAAAAGCAGAAGGAGAGAGAGAGAGAAAGCAGAAGGAGAGAGAGAAAGCAGAAGGAGAGAGAGAAAGCAGAAGGAGAGAGAAAGCAGAAGAGAGAGAGAGAGATAGAAAGCAGGAGAGAGAGATAGAAAGCAGAAGGGGAGAGAGGGAGAAAGCAGAAGGAGAGAGAGAGAAAGCAAAAAGAGAGAGAGAAAGCAGAAGGAGAGAGAGAAAGCAAAAAGAGAGAGAGAAAGCAGAAGGAGAGAGAGAGAAAGCAGAAGGAGAGAGAGAGAAAGCAGAAGGAGAGAAAGAGAGATAGAAAGCAGGAGAGAGAGCGTGAGAAAACAGAGGCATTACTAGGATAAATACTCTGATAAATCAGTACAGAAATGTGCGAGCTGTCAAATGCATTTATCCGATCCTATTGCCGCTGCGTATCTCCCTGTACAGGGGCTATAAAGAAGACAAGTGTGTGTGTGTCAGTGATGATGAAGATGACCCTGCCTGTGAAAGGTCGTACGGACATCCCTATGAGCATTGTCCCACTAGCACACACACACACACACACACACACACACACACACACACACACACACACACACACACACACACACACACACACACACACACCTGTAATAGAGGTGGTTACAGGGCTGTGGTGGGGTGGTGGTGCCAAGGGCTCTCTGTAAGCCACAGCAGTATAAATCACAGGCTAATAACAAAGCACTGAGTTGGCCTGTATTTACTACCACTCTCCCTCCTGCAAGGCCACACTCCTGCCCTACAGCACACCACACTACACTACCTGCCTGTGGTCACACAGTACACACCATTTACAAACACATCCCTCACCTTTATTAAACACTCAACATGAACCAGGTACGGTGTATATGGCCTAATGCATGCACCTGCCGTAGGTACTGGAGATTAGACTACTGGTACAGGAGAGAAGAGGAAGGAGAGGAGAGGAAGGGAAAGGGAGGAGAGGAGAGCAAGGAGAGGAGAGGAGGGAGAGGAGATTAGACTACTGGTACAGGAGAGAAGAGGAAGGAGAGGAGAGGAAGGGAAAGGGAGGAGAGGAGAGCAAGGAGAGGAGAGAGAGGAGATTAGACTACTGGTACAGGAGAGAAGAGGAAGAAGAGGAGAGGAAGAAGAAGAAAAGGAGGAGAGGAGAGAGAGGAGAGGAAGGGAAAGGGAGGAGAGGATAGGAGGTAGAGGAGAGGAGAGGAGAGGAGGGAGAGGAGATTAGACTACTGGTACAGGACAGAAGAGGAAGAAGAGGAGAGGAAGAAGAAGAAAAGGAGGAGAGGAGAGGAGGGAGAGGAGATTAGACTACTGGTACAAGAGAGAAGAGGAAGGAGAGGAAGGAGGGGAAAGGGAGGAGATGAAGGAGAGGAGAGGAGAAGAGAGGAAGAAGAAGAAAAGGAGGAGAGGAGAGGAAGGAGAGAAAGGAGGGGAAAGGAAGGAGAGAAGAGGAAGGAGGGGAAAGGGAGGAGAGGAAAGGGAGGAGAGAAGAGGAGGGAGAGGAGAGGAAAGGGAGGAGAGGAAGGAGAGAAGAGGAAGGAGAGGAAGGAGGGGAAAGGGAGGAGAGGAGAGGAAGGAGGGGAAAGGGAGGAGAGAAGAGGGAGGAGAGGAGAGGAAAGGAAGGAGAGAAGAGGAAGGAGAGAAGAGGAAGGAGAGAAGAGGAAGGAGAGGAAAGGGAGGAGAGAAAGGAGAGGAAAGGAAGGAGAGGAAAGGGAGGAGAGAAAGGAGAGGAAAGGGAGGGAGAAGAGGAAGGAGAGGAGAGGAAGGAGAGAAGAGGAAGGAGAGGAGAGGAAGGAGAGAAGAGGAAGGAGAGAAGAGGAAGGAGAGGAGAGGAAGGAGAGAAGAGGAAGGAGAGGAGAGGAAAGGAAGGAGAGGAGAGGAAAGAGAGGAAAGGAAGGAGAGGAGATGAGAGGAAAGGGAGGAGGGGAGAGGGATGAGAGGAAAGGGATGAGAGGAGAGAAAAGGGATGTGAGGAGTGGAAAGGGATGAGAGGTGAGGAATGGGAGGAAAGTTGAGGAAGAGGAGGAGAAACGATAAGTCTAATATAGTGTAAAGACACAGACAACTAGCCTGATCCAGAGGGAGAGTCATTATCAGTGAATAAGCAGACCTCTAGCAACTACTGAAAGGTTACCATGTAGCATGTTTGATATTAACAGGCATGCTCACAACACTTTATCTCCTCTTTAACTGGGAGAGGACATGATTAAAGTGAAGTTCCTTCAGCATGGTGCTACTAATATATTCCTACTGGAGTAGAGCAGCCTCTCTCTCTCTCTCTCTCCCTCTCTCTCTCCCTCCCTCTCTGATTGCTTTGGTGAAACACACGATTAGCCAGCTGCTTCCCCTGATTAAAGAAACTCCCCTGTTTCTAGGGCATCTCCTCATGCTCCTCCTTCCTCTAGCCCTCTCTCCACTCCTCCATCTGTCTCCTCCTTTCACAAGTCTTCCTCTCCATCTACCTCTGTCTTCCCCTCTCCACCCTCCTTTACCTCGCCCACATACTTTCATTTCCTGTCTACTCCCTTTTGCCCTCTCTCTCTCTCCCTGTCCTTCAATCTGTCTCTCTCACTCTCTCTCACCTCTCCAGACGTTTATATCATCCCTCCGTCGTTCTCACTTTCTCTCTCTTGGGTTTAGTCTTTCACTTCACTTCTCCCAACATTCAATTAACTTTCCACTTCCTCTCCACCGCAACTCCCCCGACGCGTCAATCACACTCTGCTGCCGTGGCGACTGACAGCTGGCCCCCACCCTTCCTCCCAGCGGTGTCCCATGTTCCACCAGGCATGACCCAGTCACCTGGTAGGGGGCTCCCACAGGCCTCTGGGATACCTGGTGGGGCAGGGCGGCCATACTGCCTGGGCTCAGGGAGGACACGCGAGGTTAACTGTTCATTGCAACTCCTGTTCATTAGCTCACTGGGTGTGAGGAACTGTGTGTGGGTGCTTTTGTGGTTTTGAGTCTCCAACCAGTATTGTAGAGGTAGTCTCATCAAAACCAGCTCTCCTTCAAAATACATCACCACATTGACAAAACACAGAGGCAAAGCTGCATGTCTTCGATGGAAGCAGTTGTGGGAAAAGGACCCAATTGTCATACTTGATTAAAAGTAGATGCCTTAACAGAAAATGACTCACGTAAAAGTGAAAGTGACTCAGTAAAATACTACTTGAGTTAAAGTACCTTAACAGAAAATGACTCACGTAAAAGTGAAAGTGACCCAGTAAAATGACACTTGAGTAAAAGTCTAAAAGTATTTGATTTTAAATATACTTAAGTATCAAAAGTAACAGTATAAATCATTTCAAATTCCTTTCCATTTTCTTGTTTTTTTAATTTACGGATAGTCAGGGGCATAATTTAGAAG
>NC_088396.1:30092868-30167868 GCF_034236695.1 Oncorhynchus nerka | reverse complement strand
GTGTGTGTGTGCATGGGTGTGAGTGTACTCACCGCCCTTGTCGGTGGTGACTGTAATGGCGGCCGTGGCGCCACGGTTCAGGGTTAAGGGGTTTAGGGGTTAGAGTAGGTTGTCCACCCACTCTGGCCAGAGTGCTTTGGTAATGACATTTCAATTATGTTATAAAATACATTTTACAAGGACAAATGATTATGTTCTGAATCATTCAGTGGGCTCTTTCTCTGACATATCATTAACATCATATCCACAAAGTTGGATTTGGTAACCTAAAACATCTGATAATACGCACCGAGCTCGGTTGACATAGCAGTGCAGGTTGCTCATAACAACTTTTGAGGATTTACCGTTTTGTGGTTGTCGTCTTCAAAGTTGCTTCCTCGGGTTGCAAAAAGCTAAATTAGCATGATGCAGCTGAATGAAATGTAAAAGGCTTTGAAAATAAAAAGGTTGGTATACGCTCAGTGCTCCGTTGATATTTCACAGAGATATGCTTGTTTTTGTGAGAATTAATATCAAAAGCGTACACTAAAATATGAAAATACTATATGTCATGTGTCATAATCGATATCTATTTGACCTCTATATTGTTTTATGTCCCGCCGATTCAAAGAGAAAGATGAGTTCAATGGGGAAAGTGAGCCTTCATTCTTGCACAGAATCCAGCCTAGCTAACACAATGCAATTTTCCAGATTTTGTACCACTTTTTTCTCTTGATTTAGTCACCGTAATTCTGGCCATCCTACAGGGGTAAAAACTCCAATCACTTTTGAGCGGATTATGACAGAGACATGAGGTTTGGAGGATTAGACACTAAATTAACATATATTGGTAAAAGATGCATTTTAATTGGACACCCTAGTCAGAGGGTTTAAGGGTAAGAAGTCAGGGTCAGAGGTCAGTGTATAGGTGTACTCACAGCCTTGGTCGGTGGAGACAGTGATGTCTGACAGGTTCAGGGTTAAGGGGGTCAGAGGTCAGTGTATAGTTGTACTCACCGCCCTGGTCGGTGGAGACAGTAATTGCGGCCACAGGTCTCGGGTAGTTAATCATCTTAGACACTCCATTCAGTGACTCAATCTCAAAGGTGTAGTTGGCGTGAGCAGAGAAGTCCATCACCGTTACCGTGGTGTTAGTCAGGCCCTGGGGGCGGGGCACAAAGCGAAGCTCTTCCCCACAAAGCTGGCATTGGTCGGGCTCTGGGCCGCATCGCTTACATAGCACGTTATAGGTCAGGTCCCTGCGACCACCCATGTCGCTGGGAGGAGACCACTCCAACTGTAGACAGGTGTCATTCAGGTTGAAGACCACGTTACGAGGAGGGGAGGGGGGACCTGGAATAGAGAGAGAGAGCTTCGTGTTGATTGATCATGTTTCTGCCTCAACATCTCTGTAGTTTGTGGTGGTATGAGTCCAAATAAAGAGTATAGCACACATTGAAAGGGAACAGGCAAATGTTATTGCACTTTAAGTGGAACAGACAGCGTTTTAACTACTTTGCAGATCAGAAACAAACAGACAGTCACATCAATCAAAAATATTCAATTCCCAGTTCATACTACAAAACTAACTTCATAAGAGGTTTAAAAAATGGGTTCTAATTTGACTCAACATTCCATGACGTACAGTAAGACATTGTTGGGAGAACAGATGGATGCAGTTCAAAGCATGATGAATATAATTCACCAATACATTTCTTTGTAGTCCCAAAAAACATCAGGTTGTAAATCACAGCTGGCCTGGTACATTGTTTGCTGCCTCCATTCGGGATGCACTGTTTCAGTTTCAATGACTCAATATTTTGGACAAAAACGGCCGAATGTAACTAAGGCTGGGAATGTCAATATAATCAAACTAGAAAGGGCAATGATCACAAGTCAGTCATAATGTGGCTAGCGTAACTATTTATGTATCTATTAATTTAGCAAGCTAAAAACGTGGAGGCTAATGTTTGCTAGCTAGCTGCTGGGTTTTTTGGTTGCTACAGCTAGAGATGCAGGTGTCATTTGGTTAGCAAGCAATACATATTAATCGCTTTGCTAGCTAGCTAGCTTTATTGAACTTTAACGACTGTTATCCAGTTAGCATATCTTGTGCGATCGTAAATTCACTCTGGCTATCTAATCCAAATTCAGAGCACTCTCATCTAAGAGTGAAGGATAACTGATGAATTTACGAACACGCAGCACCGCCGAATATGACCCCTGTCAGTTGTTACCAGCAGCCCAGTCTAGATAACATGCAAACAGCCTAACCAGCTCTGCTAGTGCAAATAAAATGGTCAGAATGAGGTGTTCTCTCATTTGTGTCTAGAAGTAGCTAGGACGCTAGCCAGCTTTAGACAGTTAGCTTGGGTGTTTGACTGCCATTGTGAGGAATGCTCAAATCAACCCTACTCCTCGGCCTGCGCGTCCATTGCAAATAGTGCAGTGTGCTCTCAATTTACGAACAACCCAGAGTGCACTCTGACATACTGAAGGCAATTTACCCTTAGTCGTCAATCAAATGTATTTGGCATTGATCAAATGTGTGGGCAGGCAAGTTCCCATTCAGTTGTCAAAGCGTGGGACGAGCAGGCTACTACTCACCATTGTTTATCAGTGCAATTTCGATGGCCAAGTATCTGAAAAAGTTTGAGTGTTTATCTAATGTTCCCTCATTAGATTTTAGCTCATCTCACTCTGGCTAGCATTAGTTGTTGATCTTCCTGTTGTTGATGTGCATAACTGAGTGAGAGATAGCCTTCCTTTTTATGGTTGTTTGATCAATAGGACTGTAAAGTTCCCAAACGTAAGAGGACACATTTACATATTTGCAGAAATCCATTCATGTGTATTTTGGAGCTCTTGGTGAATGCGTTCTAATGGTCTAACGTATTACTGTTGCTCCTGCCTGTAAACACAGTCCAGATCAAAGTGAATGATGGCAGGCCTGTGTGGTAAATGGCTTGTTTGTATAAAGGCCTACTGTAGCTCTGATTGGCTATGGTGCATCGGTCTGCATAGATTCCGGTCTTGGATAAGACAGATGTTTTTATTAGGTTTTAATTACTGCAGTCTGTTAATTGTTCAAATCCACGCCCGCTTTCCCACTCTATACTGCTATAGAATTTTCACAAATACCTTACTCTACGTCATTTCCAAACATTCTATGAATTTATGAAACATGAAAATGACCATTCTAAGTGCTCACTTGTCAGAAAATGGTGCCATGATCTTCCTGGGGGTGTATATGAACAGATTGTAATAATATTTCATGTTGCTAAAACGCTATCAGATCCACTTTAACAAGGCTAAAAAACAAAACCTTGCTATTATAACGCCATGTCTACTTTGATACCATTGTTCACTTTGACAAACATCTACTATCTACTACAGACAGCTTACCATCAAGGTGACTGCTTCTCCATTGTGTGTGAAGTTATTCTGGGAGAGGTATTGTGAGAGTAGGTGCATGCAGGTATTGAGTATATGTGTGCAGGCATTGTATGTGTGTGCAGGTATTGTGTGTGTGTCTGTATTGTGCTGCAGAGAGCAGTCTGCCAGCTGTCAGAGGGGCAGTGTTAAAAGGCCTGGGGGATTTAAACCCTCCAGTTCTGCCAAGCTTTCTGTCTGTCTGCACAATAGGCTGGAGCCCTCTCCTGCCTAACCCCACTCCCAATCCCCCTCTCCTGTTCTCCTCCTACCTTCCCGCTCCCAATCCCCCTCTCCTGTTCTCCTCCTATCCCCCCTCTCCTGTTCTCCTCCTACCTTCCTCTACCCTTTCCCTGCTCCCAATCCCCCTCTCCTGTCCTCCTCCTACCTTCCTCTACCCTTCCTGTCCTGCTCCCAATCCCCCTCTCCTGTCCTCCTCCTACCTTCCTCTACCCTTCCCTGCTCCCAATCCCCCTCTCCTGTCCTCCTCCTACCTTCCTCTACCCTTCCCTGCTCCCAATCCCCCTCTCCTGTCCTCCTCCTATCTTCCCTGCTCCCAATCCCCCTCTCCTGCCTAACCCCACTCACAATCCCCCTCTCCTGTCCTCCTCCTACCTTCCTCTACCCTTCTCTGCTCCCAATCCCCCTCTCCTGTCCTCCTCCTACCTTCCTCTACCCTTCCCTGCTCCCAATCCCCCTCTCCTGTCCTCCTCCTATCTTCCCTGCTCCCAATCCCCCTCTCCTGCCTAACCCCACTCACAATCCCCCTCTCCTGTCCTCCTCCTACCTTCCTCTACCCTTCTCTGCTCCCAATCCCCCTCTCCTGTCCTCCTCCTACCTTCCTCTACCCCTTCCCTGCTCCCAATCCCCTCTCCTCTCCTCCTCACTTCCCTGTTCTCCTCCTCCCCCTCTCCTGTCCTCCTCCTACTTCCCTGCTCCCAATCCCCTCTCTCCTGTCCTCCTCCTACCTTCCCTTCCCCGCTCCCAATCCCCCTCTCCTGTTCTCCTCCTACCTTCTTCCCTCCCAATCCCCCTCTCCTGTTCTCCTCAATCCCCCTCTCCTGTTCTCCTCCTACCTTCCTCTACCCTTCCCTGCTCCCAATCCCCCTCTCCTGCCCTCCTCCTCATCTGCTCTCTCTCATATAACACTACATGCCTGTACTGTACTCTAAGAGTATAGAACACTATATGCCTGTAGTGTACTCTCCAAGAGTATATAACACTATATGCCTGTAGTGTACTCTAAGAGTATAGAACACTATATGCCTGTAGTGTACTCTAAGAGTATAGAACACTATATGCCTGTAGTGTACTCTCCAAGAGTATATAACACTATATGCCTGTAGTGTACTCTAAGAGTATATAACACTATATGCCTGTAGTGTACTCTCCAAGAGTATATAACACTATATGCCTGTAGTGTACTCTAAGAGTATATAACACTATATGCCTGTAGTGTACTCTCCAAGGGTATATAACACTATATGCCTGTAGTGTACTCTAAGAGTATATAACACTATATGCCTGTAGTGTACTCTCCAAGAGTATATAACACTATATGCCTGTAGTGTACTCTCCAAGAGTATATAACACTATATGCCTGTACTGTACTCTCCAAGAGTATATAACACTATATGCCTGTAGTGTACTCTCCAAGAGTATATAACACTATATGCCTGTAGTGTACTCTCCAAGAGTATATAACACTATATGCCTGTAGTGTACTCTCCAAGAGTATATAACACTATATGCCTGTAGTGTACTCTCCAAGAGTATATAACACTATATGCCTGTAGTGTACTCTCCAAGAGTATATAACACTATATGCCTGTAGTGTACTCTCCAAGAGTATATAACACTATATGCCTGTAGTGTACTCTAAGAGTATATAACACTTTATGCCTGTAGTGTACTCTCCAAGAGTATATAACACTATATGCCTGTAGTGTACTCTAAAAGTATATAACACTATATGCCTGTAGTGTACACTAAGAGTATATAAGTCTATATGCCTGTAGTGTACTCTCCAAGAGTATATAACACTATATGCCTGTACTGTACTCTCCAAGGGTATATAACACTATATGCCTGTACTGTACTCTCCAAGGGTATATAACACTATATGCCTGTAGTGTACTCTCCAAGAGTATATAACACTATATGCCTGTAGTGTACTCTAAGAGTATATAACACTATATGCCTGTAGTGTACTCTCCAAGAGTATATAACACTATATGCCTGTAGTGTACTCTCCAAGAGTATATAACACTATATGCCTGTACTGTACTCTCCAAGGGTATATAACACTATATGCCTGTAGTGTACTCTAAGAGTATATAACACTATATGCCTGTAGTGTACTCTCCAAGAGTATATAACACTATATGCCTGTAGTGTACTCTAAGAGTATATAACACTATATGCCTGTAGTGTACTCTCCAAGAGTATATAACACTATATGCCTGTAGTGTACTCTCCAAGAGTATATAACACTATATGCCTGTAGTGTACTCTCCAAGAGTATATAACACTATATGCCTGTAGTGTACTCTCCAAGAGTATATAACACTATATGCCTGTACTGTACTCTAAGAGTATATAACACTATATGCCTGTAGTGTACTCTCCAAGGGTATATAACACTATATGCCTGTAGTGTACTCTAAGAGTGTATTGGCTGCTATATGACAATGTAGACATTGCCTGATTGATTGATTGATAACACTATATGCCTGTAGTGTACTCTCCAAGAGTATATAACACTATATGTCTGTAGTGTACTCTCTCCAAAGCTGAAATAACACTATATGCCTGTAGTGTACACTAAGATGTATATAACACTATATGCCTGTACTGTACTGTGGAAGAGTATATAACACTATATACCTGTACTATACTCAGGATTACAGACAGATAAATGCAGGATAAGACACAGTACTGTACTCTCCTTGAGATGTATTGGATTACAGCTGGGAAATGGTCAGGATAAGCCTGATTGATTGATTGATGATACTGTAGATGTCAGTGTTACAGACAGATAAATGGGTGGGTCTAAGCACTGAGATATGGTTATACAGTGGCATGACAGGATTACAGACAGATAAATGGGCAGGATAAGACACAGAGATATGGTTATACTTGATGTTCCCCGCACAGACATATAAATGGGCAGGATAAGACACAGAGATATGGTTATATACATGTATATGTCAGGATTACAGACAGATAAATGGTCAGGATAAGACACAGAGATATGGTTATACTGTAGATGTCAGGATTACAGACATATAAATGGGCAGGATAAGACACAGAGATATGGTTATACTGTAGATGTCAGGATTACAGACAGATAAATGGTCAGGATAAGACACAGAGATATGGTTATACTGTAGATGTCAGGATTACAGACATATAAATGGGCAGGATAAGACACAGAGATATGGTTATACTGTAGATGTCAGGATTACAGACAGATAAATGGTCAGGATAAGACACAGAGATATGGTTATACTGTAGATGTCAGGATTACAGACAGATAAATGGGCAGGATAAGACACAGAGATATGGTTATACTGTAGATGTCAGGATTACAGACAGATAAATGGGCAGGATAAGACACAGAGATATGGTTATACTGTAGATGTCAGGATTACAGACATATAAATGGTCAGGATAAGACACAGAGATATGGTTATACTGTAGATGTCAGGATTACAGACAGATAAATGGTCAGGATAAGACACAGAGATATGGTTATACTGTAGATGTCAGGATTACAGACAGATAAATGGGCAGGATAAGACACAGAGATATGGTTATACTGTAGATGTCAGGATTACAGACAGATAAATGGGCTTCCGGCGCCGACAGAGATGGCCGCCTCGCTTCGCGTTCCTAGGAAACTATGCAGTTTTTTGTTTTTTACGTGTTATTTCTTACATTAGTACCCCAGGTCATCTTAGGTTTCATTACATACAGTCGAGAAGAACTACTGAATATAAGATCAGCGTCAACTCACCATCAGTACGACCAAGAATATGTTTTCCGCGACGCGTATCCTGTGTTCTGCCTTACAAACAGGACAACGGAATGGATCGCATGCAGCGACCCAAGGAAACGACTCCGAAAAAGAGGGAAACGAGGCGGTCTTCTGGTCAGACTCCGAAAAAGGGCACATCGCGCACCACTCCCCAGCATTCTTCTTGCCAATGTCCAGTCTCTTGACAACAAGGTTGATGAAATCCGAGCAAGGGTAGCATTCCAGAGGGACATCAGAGACTGCAACGTTCTCTGCTTCACGGAAACATGGCTTACTGGGAAGACGCTATCCGATGCGGTGCAGCCAACGGGTTTCTCCACGCATCGCGCCGACAGAAACAAACATCTTTCTGGTAAGAAGAGTGGCGGGGGCGTATGCCTCATGACTAACGAGACATGGTGTGATGAAGGAAACATACAGGAACTCAAATCCTTCTGTTCACCTGATTTAGAATTCCTCACAATCAAATGTAGACCGCATTATCTTCCAAGAGAATTCTCTTCGATTATAATCACAGCCGTATATACCCCCCCCAAGCAGACACGTCGATGGCTCTGAACTAACTTTATTTAACTCTTTGCAAACTGGAAACCATTTATCCGGAGGCTGCATTCATTGTAGCTGGGGATTTTAACAAAGCTAATCTGAAAACAAGACTCCCTAAATTTTATCAGCATATCGATTGCGCAACCAGGGGTGGTAAAACCTTGGATCACTGTTACTCTAACTTCCGCGACGCATATAAGGCCCTGCCCCGCCCCCCTTTCGGAAAAGCTGACCACGACTCCATTTTGTTGATCCCTGCCTACAGGCAGAAACTGAAACAAGAGGCTCCCACGCTGAGGTCTGTCCAACGCTGGTCAGACCAAGCTGACTCCACACTCCAAGACTGCTTCCATCACGTGGACTGGGACATGTTTCGTATTGCGTCAGATAAAAATATTGACGAATACGCTGATTCGGTGTGCGAGTTCATTAGAACGTGCGTTGAAGATGTCGTTCCCATAGCAACGATAAAAACATTCCCTAACCAGAAACCGTGGATTGATGGCAGCATTCGCGTGAAACTGAAAGCGCGAACCACTGCTTTTAATCAGGGCAAGGTGTCTGGCAACATGACCGAATACAAACAGTGCAGCTATTCCCTCCGCAAGGCTATTAAACAAGCTAAGCGTCAGTACAGAGACAAAGTGGAATCTCAATTCAACGGCTCAGACACAAGAGGCATGTGGCAGGGTCTACAGTCAATCACGGACTACAAGAAGAAACCCAGCCCAGTCACGGACCAGGATGTCTTGCTCCCAGGCAGACTAAATAACTTTTTTGCCCGCTTTGAGGACAATACAGTGCCACTGACACGGCCTGCAACGAAAACATGCGGTCTCTCCTTCACTGCAGCCGAGGTGAGTAAGACATTTAAACGTGTTAACCCTCGCAAGGCTGCAGGCCCAGACGGCATCCCCAGCCGCGCCCTCAGAGCATGCGCAGACCAGCTGGCCGGTGTGTTTACGGACATATTCAATCAATCCCTATACCAGTCTGCTGTTCCCGCATGCTTCAAGAGGGCCACCATTGTTCCTGTTCCCAAGAAAGCTAAGGTAACTGAGCTAAACGACTACCGCCCCCGTAGCACTCACTTCCGTCATCATGAAGTGCTTTGAGAGACTAGTCAAGGACCATATCACCTCCACCCTACCTGACACCCTAGACCCACTCCAATTTGCTTACCGCCCAAATAGGTCCACAGACGATGCAATCTCAACCACACTGCACACTGCCCGAACCCACCTGGACAAGAGGAATACCTACGTGAGAATGCTGTTCATCGACTACAGCTCGGCATTCAACACCATAGTACCCTCCAAGCTCGTCATCAAGCTCGAGACCCTGGGTCTCGACCCCGCCCTGTGCAACTGGGTACTGGACTTCCTGACGGGCCGCCCCCAGGTGGTGAGGGTAGGCAACAACATCTCCTCCCCGCTGATCCTCAACACGGGGGCCCCACAAGGGTGCGTTCTGAGCCCTCTCCTGTACTCCCTGTTCACCCACGACTGCGTGGCCACGCACGCCTCCAACTCAATCATCAAGTTTGCGGACGACACAACAGTGGTAGGCTTGATTACCAACAACGACGAGACGGCCTACAGGGAGGAGGTGAGGGCCCTCGGAGTGTGGTGTCAGGAAAATAACCTCACACTCAACGTCAACAAAACTAAGGAGATGATTGTGGACTTCAGGAAACAGCAGAGGGAACACCCCCTATCCACATCGATGGAACAGTAGTGGAGAGGGTAGCAAGTTTTAAGTTCCTCGGCATACACATCACAGACAAACTGAATTGGTCCACTCACACTGACAGCGTCGTGAAGAAGGCGCAGCAGCGCCTCTTCAACCTCAGGAGGCTGAAGAAATTCGGTTTGTCACCAAAAGCACTCACAAACTTCTACAGATGCACAATCGAGAGCATCCTGGCGGGCTGTATCACCGCCTGGTACGGCAACTGCTCCGCCCTCAACCGTAAGGCTCTCCAGAGGGTAGTGAGGGCTGCACAACGCATCACCGGGGGCAAACTACCTGCCCTCCAGGACACCTACACCACCCGATGTTACAGGAAGGCCATAAAGATCATCAAGGACATCAACCACCGAACCACTGCCTGTTCACCCCGCTATCATCCAGAAGGCGAGGTCAGTACAGGTGCATCAAAGCTGGGACCGAGAGACTGAAAACAGCTTCTATCTCAAGGCCATCAGACTGTTAAACAGCCACCACTAACATTGAGTGGCTGTTGCCAACACACTGTCATTGACACTGACCCAACTCCAGCCACTTTAATAATGGGAATTGATGGGAAATGATGTAAATATATCACTAGCCACTTTAAACAATGCTACCTTATATAATGTTACTTACCCTACATTATTCATCTCATATGCATACGTATATACTGTACTCTACATCATCGACTGCATCCTTATGTAATACATGTATCACTAGCCACTTTAACTATGCCACTTTGTTTACTTTGTCTACATACTCATCTCATATGTATATACTGTACTCGATACCATCTACTGTATGCTGCTCTGTACCATCACTCATTCATATATCCTTATGTACATATTCCTTATCCCCTTACACTGTGTATAAGACAGTAGTTTTGGAATTGTTAGTTAGATTACTTGTTGGTTATCACTGCATTGTCGGAACTAGAAGCACAAGCATTTCGCTACACTCGCATTAACATCTGCTAACCATGTGTATGTGACAAATCAAATTTGATTTGATTTGATAATGTAGATGTCAGGATAAACACATAGATATGGTTATACTGTAGATGTCAGGATAAGAAACAGAGATATGGTTATACTGTAGATGTCAGGATAACAGACACAGAGATATGGTTATACTGTATATGGCAGGATAACATACACAGAGATATGGTTATACTGTAGATGTCAGGATAAGAAACAGAGATATGGTTATACTGTAGATGTCAGGATAAGACACAGAGATATGGTTATACTGTATATGGCAGGATAACATACACAGATATATGGTTATACTGTATATGGCAGGATAACATACAGCGATATGGTTATACCGTATATGGCAGGATTACAGACAGCGATATGGTTATACCGTATATGGCAGGATTACAGACACAGAGATATGGTTATACTGTAGATGTCAGGATAAGAAACAGAGATATGGTTATACTGTATATGGCAGGATAACAGACACAGATATATGGTTATACTGTATATGGCAGGATAACAGACACAGATATATGGTTATACTGTATATGGCAGGATAACAGACACATATATATGGTTATACTGTATATGGCAGGATAACAGACACAGATATATGGTTATACTGTACAGTCATGGCCAAAAGTTGAGTGACACAAATATTAATTTTCACAAAATTTGCTGCTTCTGTGTCTTTAGATATTTTTGTCAGATGTTACTAAGAATACTGTATAATTACAAGCATTTCATACGTGTCAAAAGCTTTTATTTACAATTACATGAAGTTGATGCTTAGAGTCAATATTTGCAGTGTTGACCCTTCTTTTTCAAGACCTCTGCATTCTGCCCTGACATGCTGTCAATTAACTTCTGGGCCACATCCTGACTGATGGCAGCCCATTCTTGCATATTCAAAGCTTGGAATTTGTCCGAATTTGTGGGTTTTTGTTTGTCCACACGCCTCTTGAGGATTGACCACAAGTTCTCAATGGGATTAAGGTCTGGGGAGTTTCCTGGCCATGGACCCAAAATATCGATGTTTTGTTCCCCGAGCCACTTAGTTATCACTTTTGCCTTATGGCAAGGTGCTCCATCATGCTGGAAAAGGCATTGTTCATCACCAAACTGTTCCTGGATGGTTGGGAGAAGTTGCTCTCGGAGGATGTGTTGGTACCATTCTTTATTCATGGCTGTGTTCTTAGGAAAAAGTGTGAGTGAGCCCACTCCCTTGGCTGAGAAGCAACCCCACACATGAATGGTCTCAGGATGCTTTACTGTTTGCATGACACAGGACTAATGGTAGCGCTCACCTTGTCTTCTCCGGACCAGCTTTTTTTCAGATGCCCCAAAAAATCGGAATGGGAATTCATCAGAGAAAATGACTTTACCACAGTCCTCAGCAGTCCAATCCCTGTACCCTTTTCAGAATATCAGTCTGTCCCTGATGTTTTTCCTGCATAGAAGTGGCTTCTTAGCTGCCCTTCTTGACACCAGGCCATCCTACAAAAGTCTTCGCCTCACTGTAGGTGCAGATGCACTCACACCTGCTGCTGCCATTCCTAAGCAAGCTCTGAACTGGTGGTGCCCCGATCCCGCAGCTGAATTAACTTTAGGAGACAGTCCTGGCACTTGCTGGACTTTCTTGGGCGCCCTGAAGTCTTCTTCATAACAACTGATCCGCTCTCCTTGAAGTTCTTGCTGATCCGATAAATGGTTGATTTAGGTGCAATCTTACTGGCAGCAATATCCTTACATGTGAAGCCCTTTTTGTACAAAGCAATGATGACGGCACGTGTTCCCTTGTAGGTAGCAATGGCTGACAGAGGATGAACAATGATTCCAAGCACCACCCTCCTTTTGAAGGTTCCAGTCTGTTATTTGAAATCAATCAGCATGACAGAGTGATCTCCAGCCTTGTCCTTGTCAACACTCACACGTGTTAACGAGAGAATCACTGACATGTCAGTTGGTCCTTTTGTGGCAGGGCTGAAATGCAGTGGAAATGTTTTTTGGGGATTCAGTTCATTTGAATGGCAAAGAGGGACTTTGCAATTCATTGCAATTCCTCTGATCACTCTTCATAACATTCTGAAGTATATGCAAATTGCCATCATACAAACTGAGGCACCAGACTTTGTGAAAATGTATATTTGTGTCATTCTCAAAACCTTTGGCCACGACTGTATATGGCAGGATAATAGACACAGATATATGGTTATACCGTATAGGGCAGGAAAACAGACACAGGGATATGGTTATACTGTATATGGCAGGATAACAGACACAGGGATATGGTTATACTGTATATGGCAGGATAACAGACACAGATATATGGTTATACTGTATATGGCAGGACATTTGTTACACAGTCAATGGACAATGGCTTAGACAAGCAAACACAATCCGTTGACCTGATGAAATTAATCTCTACTGATTTATATCCAGAAATACTAGGAAAATGAAGTACATTGAAAGCAGTAATGAGAAAAAAGCTCCCTCTATTCTCTCCCTTTCTTCTCCTACACTCTGTCCTCCCTCTCTCCCTGCAGTCCGATCCTAAAGCCTGTACGCCTAAGGGACAAATGGCCTTTCAAATCCCTCTCAGCCTTTAACCGATGGTACCACACACACACACACACACACACACACAATCCCCGGGTACGCAGTCAGAGGAGAATTCCACTTCTGGGGTTGTCAGAGTGCCCATCGATTTAACAAGGTAACACAGGCTGAGCCATCTGAGGGCTTCACCTTGAAGTACTGAAGGCCTTGATGTGTGTGTTTGTGTGCGTGCGCGTATGTGTGGATGGAGTCTTTCCATTTCTCCTTCTGATAAATTAACCTACAGGAGCCCTGAAACCACACCGACGCAGATCAAATGGGATTAATTAGGACATCACACACACACACACACACACACACACACACACACACACACACACACACACACACACACACACACACACAGCAGAAGCCCCTTCTACCAACACAGACATAGCTGCAGTATCAATATGATGAGTGACACCCCCTGCAGCGGACCAAGGTTGGCTGTGCCATTAACCTCTGATAGTACATGGCTTTATACATGGCCTTGATTCACACACTGTCACTCAGTTATTCCCCCAGCAGAACTGTTTTAAACTGTCAACTAATGACACTTCTGTCTGACCCTCAAACAGCTGAGGGAAGAGACACACACACACACACACACACGCACGCATGCACATGCACACATAGGCCAAGGCCTCCTGCTAAAAATAAAACAACATTAACGACAACAACAACACATGTACTAAAATCAGGCAGCCGGCTGCATTAGAATGAGCTCTCCAGAATTGAAAAGATTGCTAAATGCATAACATAGGTATTTGATTAACCACATAATGTGTAAAAAATGTGTACGAACATAAGATTCAACAACTGAGACATGAACTGAACAAGTTTCACAGACATGTGACTAACAGAAATTGAATAATGTGTCCCTGAACAAAGGGGGGGTCAATATCAAAAGTAACAATCAGTATCTGGTGTGGCCACCAGCTGCATTAAGTACCGCAGTGCATCTCCTCCTCATGGACTGCACACGATTTGCCAGTTCTTGCTGTGAGATGTTACCCCACTTTTCCACCAAGGCGCTTGCAAGTTCACAGACATTTCTGGGGGGGAATGGCCCTAGACCTCACCCTAACAACAGGCCCCAGACGCAATGGGATTGAGATCAGGGCACTTCGCTGGCCATGGCTGAACACTGACATTCCTGTCTTGCAGGAAATCACGCACAGAAGGAGCAGAATGGCTGGTGGCATTGTCATGCTGGAGGGTAATGTCAGGATGAGCCTACAGGAAGGGTACCACATGAGGGAGGAGGATGTCTTCACTGTAACACACAGTGTTGAGATTGCCTACAATGACAACAAGCTCAGTCCAATGATGCTGTGACACACCGCCCCAGACCATGACGGACCCTCCACCTCCAAATTAATCCCGACCATCACCCCTGGTGAGACAAAACCGCAACTCGTCAGTGAAGAGCACTTTTTACAAGCCCTATCTGGTCCAGCGACGGTGGGTTTGTGCCCATAGGTGACGTTGTTGCCGGTCATGTCTGGTGAGGACCTGCCTTACAACAGGTCTACAAGCCCTCTGTCCAGCCACTCTCAGCCTATTGTGGACAGTCTGAACACTGATGGAGGGATTGTGCGTTCCTGGTGTAACTCGGGCAGTTGTTGTTGCCATCCTGTACCTGTCCCGCAGGTGTGATGTTCGGATGTACTGATCCTGTGCAGGTGTTGTTACACGTGGTCTGCCACTGTGAGGACGATTAGCTGTCTGTCCTGTCTCCCTGTAGCGCTGTCTTAGGCGTCTCACATTACGGACATTGCAATTTATTGCCCTGGCCACATCTGCAGTCCTCATTCCTCCTTGCATTATGCCTAAGGCACGTTCACGCAGATGAACAGGGATCCAACCAGGAAGTGGGAAATCTGAGGTTTGTAGTTTTTCAAAGCTTGCTCTACCGAATACACAGTATCTATGGGGTCGAGTTGCACCTCCTAAGGCTTCCACTAGAAATCAACCGTCTTTAGAAACTTGTTTCAGGCTTCTGCTATAAAGGAGGGGGGAATGGGAGCTAAATGAGTCATGGGTCTGGCAGAGTGTCTCAGGCTCGTGACGCGCGGCCCCGACAGAGTTAGCTCTCTTTCCAGTGCTTTTCTTCAGACAATGGAATTCTCCGGTTGGAACCTTATTGATGATATATGTTAAAAACATCCTAAAGATTGATTCCATACATCGTTTGACTTGTTTCTACGACCTGTAACGGAACCTTTCGAGTTTTCATCTGGATGTAGTGCTCGCGCCTCATGAAGATGGATTACTGGGCTGAAAACGCTAACAACAAGTGCCTATTTGGACATAAATGATGGACTTTATGGAACTTTATGGAACAAATCAGTAATTTATTGTCAAACTGGGATTCCTGGGAGTGCCTTCTGATGAAGATCATCAAAGGTAAGTTAATATTTATGGTGTTGTTTCTAACTTTGTTGATTCCAAAATGGCAGCTATTCCTCTGGCTGTTTTGGGTTCTGAGCGCTGTTCTCAGATTATTATTATATATATATACTTTTTAAATCTGACACAGCGGTTGCATTAAAGAGAAGTCTATCTTTAATTCTGTGAATAACACATATCTTTTATCAATGTTTATTATGAGTATTACTGCAAAATCACCGGATGTTTTGGATTCAAAACATTACTGCACGTAACGCGCCAATGTAAACTGAGATTTTTGGATATAAATATGCACATTATCGAACAAAACATACGATGAGTGTCATCGGATGAAGATCAAAGGTTAGTGATTTATTTTATCTATATTTCTGCTTTTTGTCGGAAAAATGGCTTTGTGTTTTTTTTTACTTGGCTCTGACCTAACATAATCATATGTTGTGCTTTCGCTGTAAAGCCTTTTTGAAATCAGACATGATGGGTAGATTAACAAGAAGTCTATCTTTCATTTGCTGTTTTGGACTTGTTAATGTGTGAAAGTTACATATTTCAATTTTTTTATTTTTTATTTTACGCGCTGCATTTTCAGCGGAATGTTGTCAAGGGGTTCCGCTAGCGGAACACCTGCCCTAGAAAGGTTAAACCTTTTACAATGAAGATCTGTGAAGTTATTTGGATTTTTACAAATTGTCCTGAAAAAGGGATGTTTCTTTTTTTGCTGAGTTTACAATACAAGACAGCTATCAACACAAAGTAATTACTGCTTTTGAAATGAAAGTTAACATGGATGAATCATGTCTGTTCCATCGTGGCAAGACTATTTCCTAGGCTCTGTTGTTGTTGTGGTAAAACTGACTATATCAGACCAGAAAGTAACACAAAACCCTGCATCAGCCCTGACTCTGAGAGACAGACAGAGAAAGTGAGAGAGATGGTGAAGGTAGAGAGCCAGAGTGTTGAAATGCATGTGTGTGTATGCATGCATGGTTTGTGTGTGCTGGGCAGTATTGGGCAGAGAGTGGGGCGTTCTAAGTGAGGATCATACCCTAAAACGTGGGCCCAGGGGCTCGGCTGAATCTGGGCCTGCTTCCCAAGGTTAACGAGCTCTGGAAGTCATCCACCACAACCACCACACAACCAAGATAGACCTACAGAACCTCTGAGGCTGGGCTCTGGGCCCTGGATGAACTGACCGACCGGGTTCTCCACCCACTGGACCAGAACTGGCAAGAGCAGCATGACAGCTCTGGCATTGCCCAGAACAGATGTACAGAGAGTGTGTGTATATGTGTTTGTGGGAGTGTGACTATCTATATGTGTGTGTGTGTGTGTGTGTATGTGGGAGTATGTGTGTGTATATATGTGTTTGTGGGAGTGTGACTATCTATATGTGTGTGTGTGTGTATGTGTTTGTGGGAGTCTGTGTGTGTATATATGTGTTTGTGGGAGTGTGTCTGTCTATATGTGTTTGTGTGTGTGTATGTGTTTGTGGGAGTGTGTGTGTGTGTGTGTGTGTGTGTGTGTGTGTGTGTGTGTGTGTATATATATATGTGTTTGTGGGAGTGTGTCTGTCTATATGTGTTTGTGTGTGTGTATGTGTTTGTGGGAGTGTGTCTGTTTATATGTGTTTGTGTGTGTGTGTGTGTTTGTGGGTGTGTGTTTGTATCTTTGTGCTCTCAGCACGGTGGGCGATGGATCTCTCGTGGACTTCTCGTGGCGGCGAAGAGCAGCGATTCCAAGAGGAGCACAATTCTGCAGCATTTACTAGCAGAACCACATCAACAAATGTTGCAGAATAGTTCAGCTCTTGAAATCATAGAAAGTGTGAAGCGATGCAGGCAGGGGATGAGCTATCACGGAGGTGGGATGTATCTGGATAGCATTGTGTGTCTGTGTCTGTGTGTGTGTGTGTGTGTGTGTGTGTGTGTGTGTGTGTGTAACGTGGTAAGATTGACATATTGTGGAGCTGAGATGTGGTAGACTTGCATATGGAGACTGATCCTTTTCCACAAAAAGCAGTTATGTACTTTCCCTGATGGAAAAACTCTTCCTCCATATTGCTTTTCTCTGGGCAGAGGGAAAACAGGTCTAGTCTCACTATCTGTGTGTAGCTGTGTGTACACATACCATTCATATTACTACTACACAACAGTGCCATCACATTCCCCATCCCACTCTACATAGATTATATTACTACTACACAACAGTACCATCACATTCCCCATCCCACTCTACATAGATTATATTACTACTACACAACAGTGCCATCACATTCCCCATCCCACTCTACATAGATTATATTACTACTACACAACAGTACCATCACATTCCCCATCCCACTCTACATAGATTATATTACTACTACACAACAGTACCATCACATTCCCCATCCCACTCTACATAGATTATATTACTACTACACAACAGTACCATCACATTCCCCATCCCACTCTACATAGATTATATTACTACTACTACTCACATCCCAACAGATTATATTACTACTACACAACAGTACCATCACATTCCCCATCCCACTCTACATAGATTATATTACTACTACACAACAGTACCATCACATTCCCCATCCCACTCTACATAGATTATATTACTACTACACAACAGTACCATCACATTCCCCATCCCATCCCACTCTACATAGATTATATTACTACTACACAACAGTACCATCACATTCCCCATCCCACTCTACATAGATTATATTACTACTACACAACAGTACCATCATATTCCCCATCCCACTCTACATAGATTATATTACTACTACACAACAGTACCATCACATTCCCCATCCCACTCCACATAGATTATATTTCAAGTGGCACCGTCATAGGATAGCACATTTCCAACAAGCCAGTTCGTCAAATTTCTGCACAGCACAAGAACTGTTCATCAGGAGCTTCATGAAATGGGTTTCCATGACAAAGCAGCAGCATACAAGCCTAAGATCACCAAGCTCAATGCCAAGCGCCGCCATTGGAGTGATGAATCACGCTTCACCAGCTGGCAGTCCGATGGACTAATCTGGGTTTGGCGGATACCAGGTGAACTCTACGTGCCTGAACGCTTAGTGCCAACTGTAAAGTTTGGTGGAGGAGGAATAGTGGTCTGGGTCTGTTTCATGGTTTGGGCTAGGCCCCTTGATGAAGGGAAGGGAAGTCTTAACGCTATCTTTCCAACATCTAGTGGAAAGCCTTCCCAGAAGAGTGGAGGCTGTTATTATAGCAAAAGGGGGACCAACTCCATATTAATGCCCATGACATTGGAATGAGATGTTTGACGAGCAGGTGTCCACATACTTTGGTCATGTAGTGCATTATTATATTGATTATATAGTGTCATTTTCCACATGTTGGCCATAGAAGGGCCAAGAAGAGTTATCCATTTAAATCACGGTACTAACATTACAATAACAACAAAACAACTCAACATGCTTTCCCTAGATACAGTACATGTACGGTTACCCATCCATTCCTGTTCGATCTGTGAAAGGGAGGGAACAAGATCAGAGGGCAGAGGGGATTAGGAAACATCTCTCCAAGAATGAGATGCGACTTCGACTCATCTGCCTTGGGCTTTTTTCTGTAATTCCGACCCATTTTTAGGGTATTGAAGAGGAGACGCCAGCGTTACAGAGGCAAGAGAGGAGTGTCCTGGCAAGATTAAGGTGAAGGGAAAACCGGACACCACTTCCCTTCATTCTATTGGCCAATAATCACTTTCAGTCACTTGATAATAAGATTGATGACCTCCATTCACTGATTTGCTACCAAAGGGACTCTCGTAACTGCAATATTCTCTGCTTTTCTGAAACATGGCTTTCGGATAAGATACCCCCATGGTTATCCAACTCGATGGATTCTCCATTCACTGAGCGAACAGGACAGTGGCGTCAGGGAAAGTGAGAGGGGTAGAGGTTTGCCTCTTCATCAACAACAAATGGTGTGCTGACTCGAGCGCAGTGGAAATATCAACCCTTTGTTCACCTGTGTTGGAATACCTGATGGTCAAATCCCGACCCTTCTACCGCACGAGGGAGTTTTCAGCTGTTGTATATTCCACCTCAGGACAATAGAAATAACAAGCTGGCAGTTAAAAAACTGTAAGAGGCTATAAACAAGCCAGAAAACTTGCACCCGGAGGCTGCTTTCCTTGTTGCCGGCGAATTTCATTCAGCATCATTAAGACAACTGATGCCTAACTCCCATCAACACGTCACCAATATTACTCTGAGAGCAGAATAACTGATGCATTTACGAACACTCGACACCCATTGAATATGGCCGATGTCAGTAAATGTTAGCAAAAAAGCTGAATTCAATTGTTGCCAGCAGCACAGTTGCAGTCACCAACACTCTGGATAACATAGAAACATCCTAACCAGCTCTGCTAGGGCGAGTAAAATGGTCAGAGTGAGGTGTTCTCTCATTTGTGTCTGGAAGTAGCTAGCAACCTCCTGTACTCCCTGTTCACCCACGACTGCAGCCAGGCACGACTCCAATACACCATCATCAAGTTTGCTGACAACATACCGGTGGTAGGCCTGATCACCGACACCTATGAGACAGTCTGCAGGGAGGAGGTCAGTGACCAGGCAGTGTGGTGCCGGGACAACAACCTCTCCCTCAACTTCAGTAAGACCAAGGAGCTGATGGTAGACTACAGGAAACGGTGCGGCGAGTTGGACCCATCGACGTGTCTGCAGTGGAGCGGGTCGAGAGCATCAAGTTCTTCTGTATCCACATCACTAAGGACTTAAAATGGTCCACACACGCGCAGTCGTGAAGAAACCATTGGCGGTTCCTTCTGCTTCCCGTGCTGGTGCATCAAGTCTGACACCAACAGGCTCATGAACAGCTTCCATCTCCAAGCCATAAAACTGCTAAATAGCTAACAAAAGGAGTATCTGAGTTGACCCTTTTAGTCTCTACGCACAATCCAACACACACACACACACACACACACAAATGGGCCAATTAAGTTTTCCCCTGGCTCACCTTATAGCTGGTTATGGCAGGGGTCACGCACACACACACACACTCAATTTGCTCACACACACATTTAACATGCACAAACATTTATACTAACTCTACACACACACACTCACATACAATTATCATATACTCTGTTGCTACTCTGTTTATCATATATCATGATGCCTCGTCAACTTACCCCTATATATATATAAACCTGTATCACTCCAGCACCTTGTAAATATGCTATTGGAACTGCACGGGCTCTTTTTATTTTAAATGTTTATTTCTTGTGTTTTTGTTCTATCTTATGTAATTGTTAGTACTACATTGATATTGATTACTGCATTGTTGGGTTTGGAGCTTGCAAGAAAGGCATTTCACTGTACTTGTGCACATAACATTAACACTTGAAACTTCAGCCATGGGATGTGCTGTATCCTGTGAGAGATTAAACATCCTCTCTAGCTACACCCGAGTTACTCACCATCCTAGTGGTGTTATATAGCTCTGCTGAGACAGCAGAGATGACATCATAGATCCTCAGATCTTCATTAAGATAGCAGAAGGGTTCATTTGTGTTACAGTGAGTGAGAGACGTCAGCTGCGATTACATGAGGCTGAGTCCTCTCCTCTCTTCTCTCTCTCCCCCCTCCTCACATGCCTCTGCTCTCTGTCTGTTGTGTTTACATCTTGACATTTGAGAGATCTCTCTCTGAGCCGTGTTTCTCCCCCGTGCCTCCCCCTTCACCTTGATGTTCCTGATCTAATCTCAGCTATTACAACCCAGATCTCAATCTCTACATGGCATTTAGCATCAACACGACCTGCCGTTCGCTGCACAACACACACAGGATGTTTACTGTGTGTGTGTGTGTGTGAGAGTAGTGGGGTTAAGCTGGCTATAGCTACTGTAGCTTAGCCTTGCAGGTGAAGTCACCTTGTCTGAGACCTGAAGTTACTGACACACCTGAAGCGGATTTTTAAATCGAGTTGAGGGTTTTGGTTGTACTACAGTGTGAAGTGCTGTATCAAGAATCTCTATGGTCTAACATGGTCTAACATGGAGATAAGACAGTAGTTTTAGAATTGTTAGTTAGATTACTTGTTGTTATCACTGCATTGTCGGAACTAGAAGCACAAGCATTTCGTGTTAGATAGGAGGACAGAGAAAAAGACAGTAAAGAGACAACAGGAGTGAGAGGTAGAGAGAGAGAGACACAAAGAGAGAGACAGGGAAATATAGAGACTCCAGTCTCTACAATACAGTCCAGGCAGTGTTAGCCACGTCTGCCCCAAGAGTAATATCTCATTGACATTATTGCAGGCGGAGATCCGACTGTGGTTTTATGGACCTTACAGAGGTCAGCGCAGCTCGCTACTCCGCAGAGAAATGTTTATTGCTGAGGAGAAACAGTCTTTGGCCAAATGAACTAACAGAGCAGTAAACCTATCAGCAGACATCTTTTACAGCAGAGAATCCCAGGGAGAGAGAGAGACCAAGGGAGAGAGGCAGAGAAAGAGAGTCCGACAGAGAGATGAACCTGGAGAAGAGTCCCCTAAGCAAGCTGGTCCTGGGGCTCCGTTAACTAACACAAACAGACCCCACAGAGCCCCAGGGTAGCAACACAATTAGACCCAACCAAATCATGAGAAAACAAAAGGATAATTACTTGACACATTGGAAAGAATTTACAACAAAACTGAGCAAACCAGAATGCTATTTGGCCCTAAACAAAGAGTACACAGTGGCAGAATACCTGACCACTGTGACTGACCCAAACTTAAGGAAAGCTTTGACTATGTACAGACTCGGTGAGCATAGCCTTGCTATTGAAAAAGGCCGCCATAGGCAGACCTGGCTCTCAAGAGAAGACAGGCTATGTGCAAACTGCCCACAAAATTAGGTGGAAACTGAGCTGCACTTCCTAACCTCCTGCCCAATGTATGACTATATTAGAGACACATATTTCCCTCAGATTACACAGACCCACAAAGAATTTTAAAAACAAACCCAATGTTGATAAACTCTCATATATACTGGGTGAAATACCACAGTATGCAATCACAGCAGCAAGATTTGTGACCTGTTGCCACAAGAAAAGGACAACCAGTGAAGAACAAACACCATTGTAAATACAACCCATATTTATGTTAATTTATTTTCTCTTTTGTACTTTTAACTATTTGCACATCGTTACAACCCTGTATACATACACATAATATGACATTAGTAATGTCTTTATTCTTTTGGAACTTCTGTGAGTGTAATGTTTACTGTTTATTTAACTTTTGTTTATTATCAACCTCTCTTGATTTGGCAATGTTAACATACAGTTGAAGTCAGATGTTTACATACACCTTTGCCAAATACATTTAAACTCAGTTTTTCACAATTCCTGATATTTAATCCTAGTAAAAATGTCCTGTCTTAGGTCAATCCTAGTAAAAATTCCTTGTTTTAGGATCACCACTTTACTTTAAGAATGTGAAATGTCAGAATAATAGTAGAGAAAATTATGCTTTTATTTCTTTCATCACATTCCCAGTGGGTCAGAAGTTTACATACACTCAATTAGTATTTGGTAGCATTGCCTTTAAATTGTTTAACTTGGGTCAAACGTTTCGGGTAGCCTTCCACAAGCTTCCCACAATAAGTTGGGTGAATTTTGGCCCATTCCTCCGGACAGAGCTGGTGTAACTGAGTCAGGATTGTAGGCCTCCTTGCTCGCACACACCTTTCAGTTCTGCCCACAAATGTTCTATAGGATTGAGGTCAGAGCTTTGTGATGGCCACTCCAATAGCATGACTTTGTTATCCTTAAGCCATTTTGCCACAACTTTGGAAGTATGCTTGGGGTCATTGTCCATTTGGAAGACCCATTTGCGACAAAGCTTTAACTTCCTGACTGATGTCTTGAGTTGTTGCTTCAATATATCCACGTAATTTTCTTTCCTCGTGATGCCATCAATTGTGTGAAGTGCACCAGTCCCTCCCTCCTGCAGCAAAGCACCCACACAACATGATGCTGCTTCGCGGTTGGGATGGTGTTCTTCAGCTTGCAAGCTTCCCCCTTTTTCTACCAAACATAACGATGGTCATTATGGACAACAGTTCTATTTTGTTTCATCAGACCAGAGGACATTTCTCCTAAAAGTACGATCTTTGTCCTCGTGTGCAGTTGCAAACCGTAGTCTGGCTTTAAAAAAATGTTTTACCCCCTTTTCGTGGTATCCAATTGTAAGTAATTACTATCTTGTCTCATCGCTACAACTCCGGTACGGGCTCGGGAGAGACGAAGGTCGAAATCCATGCGTCCTCCGAAACACAACCCAACCAAGCAGCACTGATTCTTAACACAGCGTGCCACCAACCCGGAAGCCAGCCACACCAATGTGTCGGAGGAAACACAGTGCAACTGGCTACCTTGGTTAGTGCGCACTGCGCCCGGCCCACCACAGGAGTCGCTGGTGCACGATGAGACAAGGATATCCCTACCGGCCAAACCCTGCCTAACCCGGACCCTGCCTAACCCTACCGGCGAAACCCTGCCTAACCCGGACGATGCCAAGCCAACAGTGCGTCGCCCCACGGACCTCCCGGTCGCAGCCGGCTGCGACAGTAGTCTGGCTTTTTTTATTGCGGTTTTGGAGCAGTGGCTTCTTCCTTGCTGAGCAGCCTTTCACGTTATGTCGATATAGGACTCGTTTTTACTGTGGATATAGATACTTTTGTACCTGTTTTCTCCAGCATCTTCACAAGGTCCTTTGCTGTTGTTCTGGGATTGATTTGCACTTTTCGCACCAAAGTACGTTCATCTCTAGGAGACAAATCGCAACTCCTTCCTGAGCGGTATGCCGGCTGCGTGGTCCCATGGTGTTTATGCTTGCATACTATTATTTGTACAGATGAACGTGGTACCTTCAGGCGTTTGGAAATTGCTCCAAAAGATGAACCAGACTTGTGGAGGTCTACAATTGTTTTTTTCTGAGGTCTTGGCTGATTTCTTTAGATTTTCTCATGATGTCAAGCAAAGAGGCACTGAGTTTGAAGGTAGGCCTTGAAATACATTCACAGGTACATACTTAGTGTATGTAAACAACTTCTGACCCACTGGAATTGTGATACTGTGAATTATAAGTAAAATAATCTGTCTGTAAACAATTGTTGGAAAAATTATTTGTGTCCTGCAAAAAGTAGATGTCCCAACCGACTTGCCAAAACTATAGTTTGTTAACAAGACATTTATTGGATTGGTTGAAAAACAAGTTTAATTGACTCCGACCTAAATGTATGTAAACTTCTGACTTCAACTGTATGTTTCCCATGCCAATAAAGTCCTTAAGATGAAATTGAATTGAGAGACAGAGATGCAGAGAGAGAGAGACAGAGAGTGCAGTTCTACACTAAATCATCCTCAGACAGTAACCCACACAACCCAGCGCAACAAAGCCAGAGATAGACAGTAAAACAGGGCTTTTATGGGCCGACCAGCCAGAGACAGGGAGACAATAGCCTGGGCTGGCACACGGACAAACAAAGCACACCGCGGACTGAGATTAGGATGTCCAGGACAGAGATCTCTGGCCGACAGACTGAATAGATGGAAATTGCCCCAACCATTACTTGGATGCTATCATCAATATTATTTTAAGGTCAGAATTCAAATCAAATATATAATCCTGAAGTGCAATAGTATGCTTTTGTGCAAGATAAGGAACTTAAGTCAGCGTATGGTCCTTCTCAGGTCTCCTATGGTAGCCCTCTACTCCTGCAGTCCTATACTGCTGCAGAACAGAGAAGCCCCTCTCCTCTCTCCCATAAAGCCTTCATTATCTGCTGGTTAATTATCTAACATGGAGACAGGGATGTCATTTACCTCCCAGGAAGAAGGATGTGATGTGGCAGTGTGCTTGGATTCCTAATGGCACAAACAAAGTTCATGAATACTTAATAAGGTGTTATGAAGATTGTTGTTGTGACTCGACTCAACTTTCCCTTCCACATGATGGATGCCCATCGAGAGCTTTAACACCCCTTTAAATCTCGCACGCTCGCACGCACGCACACACACACACACGCACGCACGCACACATACGCACACTTGCATTGTGTTAAATCACACGAAATGATCTTTGCTCAACATCTCATTAGCATAAAAAACCCTCTCTTTGAAATAAACAACGTCTGAGCCACGCCAGGAGAACACAACAAACAACGTCAGAGATAACGACAACATGACAGGCCTCATCACTGGAGAAGATCCCTCACTCTACTGCAACACTGTTTCAATCCACCACCTTAACTGTGAAGACACTTTACACTGTGATGTTCTCTGCACTTTATTCTACTTAACTCTCCGATCACATGAATAAGTTATACCACTAATCAGATGTATGTTTAAGAGCACCACATCTTTAAAAACACATGCCACAGATTGCACTGCCGGTGATAGAGCACATCATTCAGCAGCTGATGCAGTAACATTTGCAACTGTGAACGCAGCAGTGTGAGTGTTTCTGGCTGCTGTCTGAGGAATGCCAGGGTGTTGTTGAACATTTCTCAGGAGCATTAGGAGAGAGAACAGCTCAGTGTTTAGGCAGAACGAGAGGAGATGAGGAACAAAGCTTCAATAAAGCCTTCATGGCGATCTCCAAGAGCTTCGACCACGCTGCTTAAAGGTTGTTATATACAAGTCATTGATATTCAGACTAGAGGTCGACTGATTATTCGGCCGATTAATTAGGGCCAATTTCAAGTTTCCATAACAATCGGTAATCGGCATTTTTGGATGGTGATTACATTGCACTCCACGAGGAGACTGCATGGCAGTCTGACCACCTGTTACGTGAGTGCAGCAAGGAGCCAAGGTAAGTTGCTAGCTAGCATTAAAATTATCTTATAAAATTTTAAAAAACGATCAATCTTAACATAATCACTAGTTAACTACACATGGTTGGTGATATTAATAGTTTATCTAGCGTGTCCTGCGTTGCATATAATCAATGCGGTGCATGTTATTTTATCATTGAATCACAGCCTACTTCAACTTCGCCAAACGGGGGATGATTTAATAAAAGCACATTCGTGAAAAAAGCACAATCATTGCACCAATGTACCTAAACATAAACATCAATGCCTTCCTTAAAATCAATACACAAGTATATATTTTTAAACCTGCATTATTTCGTTAAAAGAAATTCATGTTGGCAGGCAATATTAACTAGGGAAATTGTGTCACATCTCTTGCAACAGAGTCAGGGTATATGCAGCAGTTTGGGCTCATTGTGAACTATGTGAAGACCATTTCTTCCTAACAAAGACCGTAATTCATTTACCAGAATTTTATATAATCATGACATAACATTGAAGGTTGTGCAATGTAACATCAATATTTAGACTTATGGATACCACCCGTTAGATAAATTACCGAACGGTTCCGTATTTCACTGAAATAATAAACGTTTTGTTTTCGAGATGATAGTTTTCGGATTTGACCATATTAATGTTGAGTACTTCCGGCGCCGACTGAGATGGCCGCCTCGCTTCGCGTTCCTAGGAAACTATGCAGTTTTTTGTTTTTTTACGTGTTATTTCTTACATTAGTACCCCAGGTCATCTTAGGTTTCATTACATACAGTCGAGAAGAACTACTGAATATAAGATCAGCGTCAACTCACCATCAGTACGACCAAGAATATGTTTTCCGCGACGCTGATCCTGTGTTCTGCCTTACAAACAGGACAACGGAATGGATCGCATGCAGCGACCCAAGGAAACGACTCCGAAAAAGAGGGAAACGAGGCGGTGTTCTGGTCAGACTCCGAAAAAGGGCACATCGCGCACCACTCCCTAGCATTCTTCTTGCCAATGTCCAGTCTCTTGACAACAAGGTTGACGAAATCCGAGCAAGGGTAGCATTCCAGAGGGACATCAGAGACTGCAACGTTCTCTGCTTCACGGAAACATGGCTTACTGGGAAGACGCTATCCGATGCGGTGCAGCCAACGGGTTTCTCCACGCATCGCGCCGACAGAAACAAACATCTTTCTGGTAAGAAGAGTGGCGGGGCGTATGCCTCATGACTAACGAGACATGGTGTGATGAAGGAAACATACAGGAACTCAAATCCTTCTGTTCACCTGATTTAGAATTCCTCACAATCAAATGTAGACCGCATTATCTTCCAAGAGAATTCTCTTCGATTATAATCACAGCCGTATATACCCCCCCCCCAAGCAGACACATCGATGGCTCTGAACGAACTTTATTTAACTCTTTGCAAACTGGAAACCATTTATCCGGAGGCTGCATTCATTGTAGCTGGGGATTTTAACAAAGCTAATCTGAAAACAAGACTCCCTAAATTTTATCAGCATATCGATTGCGCAACCAGGGGTGGTAAAACCTTGGATCACTGTTACTCTAACTTCCGCGACGCATATAAGGCCCTGCCCCGCCCCCCTTTCGGAAAAGCTGACCACGACTCCATTTTGCTGATCCCTGCCTACAGGCAGAAACTAAAACAAGAGGCTCCCACGCTGAGGTCTGTCCAACGCTGGTCAGACCAAGCTGACTCCACACTCCAAGACTGCTTCCATCACGTGGACTGGGACATGTTTCGTATTGCGTCAGATGGAAATATTGACGAATACGCTGATTCGGTGTGCGAGTTCATTAGAACGTGCGTCAAAGATGTCGTTCCCATAGCAACGATAAAAACATTCCCAAACCAGAAACCGTGGATTGATGGCAGCATTCGCGCGAAACTGAAAGCGCGAACCACTGCTTTTAATCAGGGCAAGGTGTCTGGTAACATGTCCGAATATAAACAATGCAGCTATTCCCTCCGCAAGGCTATTAAACAAGCTAAGCGTCAGTACAGAGACAAAGTGGAATCTCAATTCAACGGCTCAGACACAAGAGGCATGTGGCAGGGTCTACAGTCAATCACGGACTACAAGAAGAAACCCAGCCCAGTCACGGACCAGGATGTCTTGCTCCCAGGCAGACTAAATAACTTTTTTGCCCGCTTTGAGGACAATACAGTGCCACTGACACGGCCTGCAACGAAAACATGCGGTCTCTCCTTCACTGCAGCCGAGGTGAGTAAGACATTTAAACGTGTTAACCCTCGCAAGGCTGCAGGCCCAGACGGCATCCACAGCCGCGCCCTCAGAGCATGCGCAGACCAGCTGGCCGGTGTGTTTACGGACATATTCAATCAATCCCTATACCAGTCTGCTGTTCCCACATGCTTCAAGAGGGCCACCATTGTTCCTGTTCCCAAGAAAGCTAAGGTAACTGAGCTAAACGACTACCGCCCCGTAGCACTCACTTCCGTCATCATGAAGTGCTTTGAGAGACTAGTCAAGGACCATATCACCTCCACCCTACCTGACACCCTAGACCCACTCCAATTTGCTTACCGCCCAAATAGGTCCACAGACGATGCAATCTCAACCACACTGCACACTGCCCTAACCCACCTGGACAAGAGGAATACCTATGTGAGATTGCTGTTCATCGACTACAGCTCGGCATTCAACACCATAGTACCCTCCAAGCTCGTCATCAAGCTCGAGACCCTGGGTCTCGACCCCGCCCTGTGCAACTGGGTACTGGACTTCCTGACGGGCCGCCCCAGGTGGTGAGGGTAGGCAACAACATCTCCTCCCCGCTGATCCTCAACACGGGGGCCCCACAAGGGTGCGTTCTGAGCCCTCTCCTGTACTCCCTGTTCACCCACGACTGCGTGGCCACGCACGCCTCCAACTCAATCATCAAGTTTGCGGACGACACAACAGTGGTAGGCTTGATTACCAACAACGACGAGACGGCCTACAGGGAGGAGGTGAGGGCCCTCGGAGTGTGGTGTCAGGAAAATAACCTCACACTCAACGTCAACAAAACTAAGGAGATGATTGTGGACTTCAGGAAACAGCAGAGGGAACACCCCCCTATCCACATCGATGGAACAGTAGTGGAGAGAGTAGCAAGTTTTAAGTTCCTCGGCATACACATCACAGACAAACTGAATTGGTCCACTCACACTGACAGCGTCGTGAAGAAGGCGCAGCAGCGCCTCTTCAACCTCAGGAGGCTGAAGAAATTCGGCTTGTCACCAAAAGCACTCACAAACTTCTACAGATGCACAATCGAGAGCATCCTGGCGGGCTGTATCACCGCCTGGTACGGCAACTGCTCCGCCCTCAACCGTAAGGCTCTCCAGAGGGTAGTGAGGTCTGCACAACGCATCACCGGGGGCAAACTACCTGCCCTCCAGGACACCTACACCACCCGATGTTACAGGAAGGCCATAAAGATCATCAAGGACATCAACCACCCGAACCACTGCCTGTTCACCCCGCTATCATCCAGAAGGCGAGGTCAGTACAGGTGCATCAAAGCTGGGACCGAGAGACTGAAAAACAGCTTCTATCTCAAGGCCATCAGACTGTTAAACAGCCACCACTAACATTGAGTGGTTGCTGCCAACACACTGTCATTGACACTGACCCAACTCCAGCCACTTTAATAATGGGAATTGATGGGAAATGATGTAAATATATCACTAGCCACTTTAAACAATGCTACCTTATATAATGTTACTTACCCTACATTATTCATCTCATATGCATCCCTCCTGAATCATCGTCGACGACATCCGATCCTCGTTTGCTAAGTCAAACGACACCGCTGGTTCTGCTCACACTGCCCTACCCTGTGCTCTGACCTCTTTCTCCCCTCTCTCTCCAGATGAAATCTCGCGTCTTGTGAAGGCCGGCCGCCCAACAACCTGCCCGCTTGACCCTATCCCCTCCTCTCTTCTCCAGACCATTTCCGGACCATTTCCGGAGACCTTCTCCCTTACCTCACCTCGCTCATCAACTCATCCCTGACCGCTGGCTACGTCCCTTCCGTCTTCAAGAGAGAGAGAGTTGCACCCCTTCTGAAAAAACCTACACTCGATCCCTCCGATGTCAACAACTACAGACCAGTATCCCTTCTTTCTTTTCTCTCCAAAACTCTTGAACGTGCCGTCCTTGGCCAGCTCTCCCGCTATCTCTCTCAGAATGACCTTCTTGATCCATATCAGTCAGGTTTCAAGACTAGTCATTCAACTGAGACTGCTCTTCTCTGTATCACGGAGGCGCTCCGCACTGCTAAAGCTAACTCTCTCTCCTCTGCTCTCATCCTTCTAGACCTATCGGCTGCCTTCGATACTGTGAACCATCAGATCCTCCTCTCCACCCTCTCCAAGTTGGGCATCTCCGGCGCGGCCCACGCTTGGATTGCGTCCTACCTGACAGGTCGCTCCTACCAGGTGGCGTGGCGAGAATCCGTCTCCACACCACGCGCTCTCACCACTGGCGTCCCCCAGGGCTCTGTTCTAGGCCCTCTCCTATTCTCGCTATACACCAAGTCACTTGGCTCTGTCATAACCTCACATGGTCTCTCCTATCATTGCTATGCAGACGACACACAATTAATCTTCTCCTTTCCCCCTTCTGATGACCAGGTGGCGAATCGCATCTCTGAATGTCTGGCAGACATATCAGTGTGGATGACGGATCACCACCTCAAGCTGAACCTCGGCAAGACGGAGCTGCTCTTCCTCCCGGGGAAGGACTGCCCGTTCCATGATCTCGCCATCACGGTTGACAACTCCATTGTGTTCTCCTCCCAGAGCGCTAAGAACCTTGGCGTGATCCTGGACAACACCCTGTCGTTCTCAACTAACATCAAGGCGGTGGCCCGTTCCTGTAGGTTCATGCTCTACAACATTCGCAGAGTACGACCCTGCCTCACACAGGAAGCGGCGCAGGTCCTAATCCAGGCACTTGTCATCTCCCGTCTGGATTACTGCAACTCGCTGTTGGCTGGGCTCCCTGCCTGTGCCATTAAACCCCTACAACTCATCCAGAACGCCGCAGCCCGTCTGGTGTCCAACCTTCCCAAGTTCTCTCACGTCACCCCGCTCCTCCGCTCTCTCCACTGGCTTCCAGTTGAAGCTCGCATCCGCTACAAGACCATGGTGCTTGCCTACGGAGCTGTGAGGGGAACGGCACCTCAGTACCTCCAGGCTCTGATCAGGCCCTACACCCAAACAAGGGCACTGCGTTCATCCACCTCTGGCCTGCTCGCCTCCCTACCACTGAGGAAGTACAGTTCCCGCTCAGCCCAGTCAAAACTGTTCGCTGCTCTGGCCCCCCAATGGTGGAACAAACTCCCTCACGACGCCAGGACAGCGGAGTCAATCACCACCTTCCGGAGACACCTGAAACCCCACCTCTTTAAGGAATACCTAGGATAGGATAAAGTAATCCCTCTCACCCCCCCCTTAAAAGATTTAGATGCACTACTGTTCCACTGGATGTCATAAGGTGAATGCACCAATTTGTAAGTCGCTCTGGATAAGAGCGTCTGCTAAATGACTTAAATGTAAATGTAAATGTATATACTGTACTCTACATCATCGACTGCATCCTTATGTAATACATGTATCACTAGCCACTTTAACTATGCCACTTTGTTTACTTTGTCTACATACTCATCTCATATGTATATACTGTACTCGATACCATCTACTGTATGCTGCTCTGTACCATCACTCATTCATATATCCTTATGTACATATTCCTTATCCCCTTACACTGTGTATAAGACAGTAGTTTTGGAATTGTTAGTTAGATTACTTGTTGGTCTCACTGCATTGTAGGAACTAGAAGCACAAGCATTTCGCTACACTCGCATTAACATCTGCTAACCATGTGTATGTGACAAATAAAATTTGATTTGATTTGATTTAATGACCTAAGGGTCGTATTTCTGTGTGTTTATTATATTATAATTAAGTCTATGATTTGATATTTGATAGAGCAGTCTGACTGAGTGGTGGTAGGCAGCAGCAGGCTCATAAGCATTCATTCAAACAGCACTTTCCTGCGTTTGCCAGCAGCTCTTCGCAATGCTTGAAGCACAGCGCTGTTTATGACTTCAAGCCTATCAACTCCCGAGATTAGGCTGGCAGTACTATAGTGCCCATTAGAACATCCAATAGTCAAAGGTATATGAAATACAAATGGTATAGAAACTTCTTACCTGGGAATATTGAAGAATCATGTTAAAAGGAACCACCAGCTTTCATATGTTCTCATGTTCTGAGCAAAGAATTAAACGTTTGCTTTTTTACATGGCACATATTGCACTTTTACTTTCTTCTCCAACACAGTTTTTTTGCATTATTAAAACCAAATTGAACATGTTTCATTATACAGACACTCTCACTCTATGTTCTTGCTTCCACTATGTGTTCTCTGTTTTAGTTGAGAGAAAAGGAATTTCATAATACAATAATATATGCCATTTAACAGACAAATTTAAGATTAGAGATGAGACGGCTGTGAGTGTCACTGTCGCCGACGGACATTTTTAGTGTCTAAATGTGGAACGGAACGTGGACTGTGTATGTGGCTCTGTTTGTGTATGTGCGACTGTGTTTGCTGTACTGTGAGAGCGGACGGTGTTATTTCATTAACACTTCTCTACTGACATGCTCTAACACGCTGCTGCCTCTAAAGCTGTTCTGCCCAGCTGCTGAAATAGAAAATGACAACACATTTCAAATGTGTTGTGTGATTACTGTCGATAAACCTACTGTGACGATAAAGTCATTTTTAATTGGCATTTTGACATACCAGTCAGTGAGAATAGTATGTCAATCAGATGGACTAGTGTGGACGGGCACCGGTCATCACCCAAAAGTAAAGCAACCTGAATGCTCATAAAATAACAGTCGTATTCATGATTGGTCGTTGAATTAATGAAAGTATTTTCCTGCAAAGAGGAAATCTAGATGCCTCATAATAGTTGATAGTATGGTGTAAATTCACCATGGTGAAATGATTGCAGTTTCTTACTCAGAGGAAAGTGAGTGAAAGTGCTTAGCTGGGAGAAAGTTTGCTCCAACTTCTATCATGCTGGATGATGAAATGCTGCTTCATTAGCCTAGCAGGCAGCATAGCATCAGGCAGTAGTAATTAGAGGAGAATGAGAGCAAATGGGGCCACATCTCTTCATTAATGATCTGATCTGAGGAGAAACACACTGCAAACACTCAGCATCAGCAACACTCAATTGCTACAGATACTTTGTTATGTTCCTATTGCTCAGCTAAGCTTGGCTCTTACAGCACACCAGGTCACACCTGAATATAAACCAAAATATACACGACTGCTAGGATTAGTCCTGGTTCTAGCCAATCGTCATTAAACCCCCTCACCTCCACCCTCCCTCCAGCCACACCATGCAGGCTTCATTTGAATACCCATCTGCCTGCAGCACATTGAGATGAATGGGTGCTGGGCCAGGTAAACTGGAGTGGTCTTTCCTGGTGCCAGATCACACAATGCTGAAGCAATTATACAGCAGGCCTTGGCTAGCCCTGTACACAAACAGCTTGTGTTGCCGCCTGCCTGCCCACCCGCTCTGCCAAAGCCATTTCATTCTCAGGCAACACAGTCATTAGCAACTAGCTTAAGTGATCACCCTGCTGCCTCCTACTGCTATTTAAAATGCTAGAATTGCACATTTATCCTGAACGCAGGCAATTAAATGGTTATATGTTTTATTGAATCCTGTTATGTGCACTAATGATGGTTAGTTGGAAAAAACGTTTCTAACTGTGACTGAAGGATATTACAAACAAAGTCCTCAATAGACAGACAGTGTACATGGAGACAGGCTTCCATATGAAACACGCTCCTACTCTGTTGCTGTGATAACAGCCTCTATGCAGTCATTCATACGCAATCACACAATCAATATGTGATTCTCTGGGCCTATGAAAGTGCTTATGAAAAATTCTCCCTCAGGCTCAGAAAGACAGACAGTCAGATGAATGGGAAAATAGATGAATACTGTAAATAAAGATGAGTCAAGACAACTCATGAATATGAATTTGGTCAAATGTTCAGGGGAATTACTCTAAGGTTCCAGTCTCCGTGTTTAACTTCACTCCAGAGGTGTGTTTAAAATGAAGGGAGGGCGAGATGTAGTGTCAACATTCACAGCTCTACTCTGCCAGTGTGTAAAAGAGATAAGACACCTCTTAGTCTCACCACATCTAAATAACATCTAGGAGGACTAGGAACTAAAGTGCTGGGAAGAAGCATGAAGAAAGAAAGAAGAAAGACTGAGCAGAAACAAAGTGAGTGAAAACAGCCATCAACTCTCCCAACCAGCCACCCACCCAGTCAGTCAGCCACCCAGTCAGTCAGTCATCAGTAGGAGTTTTTGGTTTCCCCCTGGTAACCCAGTCTGTCTGTCCCAATCACCCACAGAGCCATTATAGAGCAGAGCAGACATCACCCTCTCCCTCCCTCTCTCTCTCTCTGTCTGACACCTCATCATACCACACAGACAGGACTGACAGCCTCACTCCATCTCCCTAAACCACACTGGCATTCCAGACCCTTCCTCAATATCATGCTGCCTGGTTGTGTGGCACCAGCCTGTTCCTGCGCATATGACACATACCAATGCAAAGACACACATACAGTTAGTTGACAGTTTATTAGGTACACACATCAAGTACTGGGTCGGACCCCCCTTTGCCTTCAAAACAGCCTGAATTCTTTGGGGCATGGAAACCTTGCTCAATTGGTATCAAGGGACCTAACGTGTGTCAAGAAAACATTCCCCACACCATTACACCACAGCTAACCAGCCTGTACTATTGACACCAGGCAGGACGGGGCCATGGACTCATGCTGTTTACGCCAGATCCTGACTGCCATCAGCATGACGCTGCAGGAACCTTCTGCAATAGCCCATCTGTGACAAAGACCGACGAGCTGTGCGATCCGAGATGCCGTTCTGCACACCACTGCTGTACTGTGCCTTTATTTGCCTGTGTGTGGCCTGCCTGTTAGCTAGCACGATTCTCATCGTTCTCCTTAGACCTCTCATCAAATCAAATCAAATTGTATTTGTCAAATGCCCCGAATACAAGGTGTCGACCTTAGTGAAATGCTTACTTACAAGCCCTTAACCAACAATGCTTTAAGTTTTAAGAAAAATAAGTGTTAAGTAAAAAAATAGATAAATAAAACATTGAAAATAAAAGTAACAAATAATGAAACAGCAGCAGTAAAATAAAAATAGTGAGAGTATATACAGGGGGTACCGGTACCGGCCCACCGGTTAGTCGTGGTAATTGAGGTAATATGTACAAGTGGCAGCTCTACCCTTTAGCTCAGTGCGGATGTTGCCTGTAATCCACGGTTACTGGTTGGGGTATGTAAGTACGGTCACTGTAGGGACAACGTCACCGATGCACTTATTGATTAAGCCAATGACTGATGTGCTGTACTCCTCAATGCCATCGGAAGAATTCCAGAACATAGTCTGTGCTATCAAAATAATCCTGTAGCTTAGCATCTGCTTCATCTGACCACTTTCTTATTGACCGAGTCACTGGTGCTTCCTGCTTTAGTTTTTAGCTTGTTAGCAGGAATCAGGAAGATATAATTATGGTCAGATTTGCCAAATGGAGGGCGAGGGAGACCTTGGTACTCATCTCTGTGTGTGGTGTAGAGGTGGTCTAGAGTTTCTTCCTTCTGGTTGCACATTAAACATGCTGGTAGAAATTAGGTAAAATGGATGAATGTTGTCTTACCAGAGGCTGCTGTTCTATCCTGCCGAGAAACCAGCTGTTTTTGCCCACAGGACTGCCGCTGACTGGATGCTTTTTGTTTGTCGCACCATTCTCAGTAAACTCTAGACAATGTCGTGTGTGAAAAGCCCAGGAGGCCGGCCTGTTCTGAGATAATGGAACTGGTGCATCTAGCACCGATGATCATACCAAGCTCAAAGTCTCTTAGGTCACTTGTTTTGCCCATTGTAACGTTCCATCGAACAGTAACTGAATGCCTCAATGCCAGTCTGCCTGCTTTATATAGCAAGCCACGGCCACGTGACTCGTTAACAGGGTGGTGTACCTAATAAACTAAACACAAAACAAACACAAAACATGCAGCCTGTTAAAAGTCATCTTTACCATATTAAGCTGGTGTTAGAGAGGTAATATAATCAACTTAAGGAGCTGATGTAGACAAATGTCAGTCCATGTAACACAAGGTCTACCACACCGTTAAGATGAAACATGTCACCTTAACACATCATGTAATGCAGAGAAAGTACAAGCGCGTGGGATCATCATATTTATGGCTACGTCATTTACATTAACGTCAATTGGGCGTCTAATTTCCCCATCTAATTTTCAATCCTGCGTCTTGGCTTACAGTAGCTTTTGTTCTGTTTCTGACACAAAAACGCATGCACGAATGCAAGCACGCACACTTACCCACTCTGCAGTACAGTATCCTGTATGGTGTGTGTGCCTGAGAGGCAGCTCTGATGTATAGTGTGTAATAGTGTTTAATAACTGGTCCATTACGTGTCTGGGTAATCGCATTCTCTAATGCACCAACACACAGCCTATTCTATTTCAACCGCCTCAGCTCTTTTCAGTACACTGTAAAACTCATTTCAGAAAGGCTCGGTGCAAAACAGCCCTCAAATATCAATTACCGCTTATGGGGAAAGGAGCTGATGGGTGCTACATTTCCAAATCCTTCAATAATATATTCCTTCCGCTTTAATACCTTGTTTTTATAGGGTGTGATAAGAACGAACGGTGGCCTAGGAATTAAATCAGATTGAACCCAATAGGAATGTGTGTGCGTCTGTGTCAACTTTGATATTTATTCGATACTGGAACATGAAAAACAGTTTGTTACTAGAATTTGTGTTACTTTTCTTACTTCTGTCAGATATGTCTCACGGATCAAGCCCGTCTATCAATACAGCCGACCCCTTACTATAGTGGGCACGGTGTCTGCTCCACTTACTCATTGCTAGGCTGCGCTAGGAGTCTGGGCTGCATCATGTTAGATCCCAACTCATGCTGCACACAAGTTAACACACACATGAATAATGTGACACGGCCTGTAGAAATGTTGAAACTGTTAATTACTGTCCGCAAAACAATGTCCATACAGGCTAGACCACTTTACAATGGAAGAAGAGAGTCTACAAAGCTGGAAGCTAATGGTAAATGTTCTTGCTAGCTGACAGCTAAAGCTAATAGCTAAAGCTAACCAATGCACCACCCTAGTACTTTGTTTGCAAACCATAAAGCAAAATATACTGATTTCAAAGCTGATTGCTACCAAAACATTATTTATTTACTTAAAATCGGTCTCCCTCTCATGTTTCTCCCAAAAAGTATCTATTGCCTCAGAGAACTGACTGTGTGTGTCAATAGGGCTTCAACACATTGTTGCCAACTAATTTTCAGGGTAAGTTGCTAGAGGCAGGTTGATTTGTTGCTAAAAGTTGCTAAATGACGTTGTGATGTCATTGCGTGATAACGTAAAACTGCATCATTACGTAGAATACACAATAACGTTACTACGTTACTACGTTCAAATTGACTGGCCATCTCGGCAAAAAATATGATTTGACACTTGTTCAGGTACAGTCCCACTCTTTTCTGTACTTCTGGCTGTAAAATTTTGATTGAGACATGTTGTTTAATGTTGTAAGTTCTGTTCAAGATCAAACATTCTTGACCAACTATATTCATTGGGTTTGGCTCGTCGAACCCGTACTTCTGCTGCAGTCAGCCAACAATGATTTGCAATTTGTTGAAATTGCTGCTGGCCTGCTGCTGCCTGTGTACGTGCTGAGCACCTGCTGCTGACATCACTCACAATGCACTTTTGCAGCCAGGCGCGTGTGTCGTGACCGTGTGTCACAGAGAAAATAGTTTTTGTGTCATTTAGAGGGAAAATGCTGCATTTTAGCATTTGAGTCACTTTTCAAAAGTTGCTAAAAGTTCCAAATACATTTTTAAAAGTAGCTAAATTTGTTGCTAGGTGCTGTAGTCTAAAAAGTTGCCAAATCTAACAACAAAATTGCTAAGTTGGCATCACTGCTTCAACAGGCCCACCTCTTGCCTCATGTCATTACTGACTAAAGAGACAGCGCACACTTTTATAAAATAAGATATTTCTATGCAAATGTAGCTGATCAGTACAATAAAATACGTCACAAATGGAAGAGAAACAGATTGTTTGTCATCTGTAGCCCCATGAAATCAGCCAAAACAAGCTCAATAACTCAATGCATGCACAAACTCCTATTGAATATGCATTCACCTATATTGTGAATAGGCATAGGATGCATCTTGATTTACCCAGTTGATCAATAGAGATGTACTATTCGAATAAACTATTCCTATTAAATGTTGTAGTTAGATTGCTATAAACAAAGTGAAATTGATTGTATGACTGTAGAATTAATTAATTCATGCATACATGGGCTGTCTCTGAAAAACGTTGATGTAAAAACAATGTAAATGAACTCAAAAGATGCCCAATGATTGAAGGGCGTAGTAGCTGAGTTTATCTGGTTTGGATCAAGTACCATTCTGTGACTTTTTGCTGTGGTATCATTTTGGTATTGAGTATAGTAACGCTATTGAGTAATATACTTAACCTGGTATTAGTGTTGCACTGTGTACCGGTATCACAGTAATATCACAGTACCAAAACGTCATGATACTTATGATACCAACATTTTAATATACAGTAGTACCGTTTCATATGATACAATCACATTATCCAGCCCTACCGATATAAAGAACCCGCTGGCGCCTTTTATAAAATGTTTATAAAGTCAGTTCTATTTATAAATTCAAGCAACAGCCACTAGTCTCTTGTATCACTGGTCCAATAATATCCACTTCACTTTAATTTATGTATTTTTATTTCACCTTTATTTAACTAAGCACATATCAGGTGTGGCAGCTGTAAATCAGCCAACCGTATCCCATACCAGCCCTCACTTACCTGCTTCTCTCCATCCGCTCTTCATGTACATCTATTCCTCTGTCAGTTGTTTTCTTAATGTCATTTAGCAGTGATTTGTACATTGGTCACATTGGAGCAGCACTCAAAGCGAGCAATGTTGATACATTGTATAATTTCAATGCCTGTTGTAACCAAGAGCACAGACCAGTCAGAGTAGACCTTTGCAAGTTCACTTTCATGCATCCTCAGTGTCAGATGGAAAATGGAGCACCACTTCGCGACAGACAGCAAAGAAAACTGCTTGTCTCTAGCCTAAACAGTTAAAACAATATGACCCATATTACCAGGTCTAGTCTGTAGCCTAAACAGTTAAAACAATATGACCCATATTACCAGAGGTCTAGTCTGTAGCCTAAACAGTTAAAACAATATGACCCATATTACCAGGTCTAGTCTGTAGCCTAAACAGTTAAAACAATATGACCCATATTACCAGGTCTAGTCTGTAGCCTAAACAGTTAAAACAATATGACCCATATTACCAGGTCTAGTCTGTAGCCTAAACAGTTAAAACAATATGACCCATATTACCAGAGGTCTAGTCTGTAGCCTAAACAGTTAAAACAATATGACCCATATTACCAGAGGTCTAGTCTGTAGCCTAAACAGTTAAAACAATATGACCCATATTACCAGGTCTAGTCTGTAGCCTAAACAGTTAAAACAATATGACCCATATTACCAGGTCTAGTCTGTAGCCTAAACAGTTAAAACAATATGACCCATATTACCAGGTCTAGTCTGTAGCCTAAACAGTTAAAACAATATGACCCATATTACCAGGTCTAGTCTGTAGCCTAAACAGTTAAAACAATATGACCCATATTACCAGAGGTCTAGTCTGTAGCCTAAACAGTTAAAACAATATGACCCATATTACCAGAGGTCTAGTCTGTAGCCTAAACAGTTAAAACAATATGACCCATATTACCAGGTCTAGTCTGTAGCCTAAACAGTTAAAACAATATGACCCATATTACCAGAGGTCTAGTCTGTAGCCTAAACAGTTAAAACAATATGACCCATATTACCAGAGGTCTAGTCTGTAGCCTAAACAGTTAAAACAATATGACCCATATTACCAGGTCTAGTCTGTAGCCTAAACAGTTAAAACAATATGACCCATATTACCAGGTCTAGTCTGTAGCCTAAACAGTTAAAACAATATGACCCATATTACCAGAGGTCTAGTCTGTAGCCTAAACAGTTAAAACAATATGACCCATATTACCAGGTCTAGTCTGTAGCCTAAACAGTTAAAACAATATGACCCATATTACCAGGTCTAGTCTGTAGCCTAAACAGTTAAAACAATATGACCCATATTACCAGGTCTAGTCTGTAGCCTAAACAGTTAAAACAATATGACCCATATTACCAGGTCTAGTCTGTAGCCTAAACAGTTAAAACAATATGACCCATATTACCAGGTCTAGTCTGTAGCCTAAACAGTTAAAACAATATGACCCATATTACCAGAGGTCTAGTCTGTAGCCTAAACAGTTAAAACAATATGACCCATATTACCAGGTCTAGTCTGTAGCCTAAACAGTTAAAACAATATGACCCATATTACCAGGTCTAGTCTGTAGCCTAAACAGTTAAAACAATATGACCCATATTACCAGAGGTCTTGTCTGTAGCCTAAAACAGTTAAAACAATATGACCCATATTACCAGAAAACAATATGACCCATATTACCAGTCTAGTCTGTAGCCTAAACAGTTAAAACAATATGACCCATATTACCAGAGGTCTAGTCTGTAGCCTAAACAGTTAAAACAATATGACCCATATTACCAGGTCTAGTCTGTAGCCTAAACAGTTAAAACAATATGACCCATATTACCAGAGGTCTAGTCTGTAGCCTAAAGAGTTAAAACAATATGACCCATATTACCAGAGGTCTAGTCTGTAGCCTAAACAGTTAAAACAATATGACCCATATTACCAGAGGTCTAGTCTGTAGCCTAAACAGTTAAAACAATATGACCCATATTACCAGAGGTCTAGTCTGTAGCCTAAACAGTTAAAACAATATGACCCATATTACCAGGTCTAGTCTGTAGCCTAAACAGTTAAAACAATATGACCCATATTACCAGGTCTAGTCTGTAGCCTAAACAGTTAAAACAATATGACCCATATTACCAGAGGTCTTGTCTGTAGCCTAAACAGTTAAAACAATATGACCCATATTACCAGAGGTCTAGTCTGTAGCCTAAACAGTTAAAACAATATGACCCATATTACCAGAGGTCTAGTCTGTAGCCTAAACAGTTAAAACAATATGACCCATATTACCAGGTCTAGTCTGTAGCCTAAACAGTTAAAACAATATGACCCATATTACCAGAGGTCTAGTCTGTAGCCTAAAGAGTTAAAACAATATGACCCATATTACCAGAGGTCTAGTCTGTAGCCTAAACAGTTAAAACAATATGACCCATATTACCAGAGGTCTAGTCTGTAGCCTAAACAGTTAAAACAATATGACCCATATTACCAGAGGTCTAGTCTGTAGCCTAAACAGTTAAAACAATATGACCCATATTACCAGAGGTCTAGTCTGTAGCCTAAACAGTTAAAACAATATGACCCATATTACCAGAGGTCTAGTCTGTAGCCTAAACAGTTAAAACAATATGACCCATATTACCAGGTCTAGTCTGTAGCCTAAACAGTTAAAACAATATGACCCATATTACCAGAGGTCTAGTCTGTAGCCTAAACAGTTAAAACAATATGACCCATATTACCAGGTCTAGTCTGTAGCCTAAACAGTTAAAACAATATGACCCATATTACCAGGTCTAGTCTGTAGCCTAAAGAGTTAAAACAATATGACCCATATTACCAGGTCTAGTCTGTAGCCTAAACAGTTAAAACAATATGACCCATATTACCAGAGGTCTAGTCTGTAGCCTAAACAGTTAAAACAATATGACCCATATTACCAGGTCTAGTCTGTAGCCTAAACAGTTAAAACAATATGACCCATATTACCAGGTCTAGTCTGTAGCCTAAACAGTTAAAACAATATGACCCATATTACCAGGTCTAGTCTGTAGCCTAAAGAGTTAAAACAATATGACCCATATTACCAGGTCTAGTCTGTAGCCTAAACAGTTAAAACAATATGACCCATATTACCAGGTCTAGTCTGTAGCCTAAACAGTTAAAACAATATGACCCATATTACCAGAGGTCTAGTCTGTAGCCTAAACAGTTAAAACAATATGACCCATATTACCAGGTCTAGTCTGTAGCCTAAACAGTTAAAACAATATGACCCATATTACCAGGTCTAGTCTGTAGCCTAAACAGTTAAAACAATATGACCCATATTACCAGGTCTAGTCTGTAGCCTAAACAGTTAAAACAATATGACCCATATTACCAGAGGTCTAGTCTGTAGCCTAAACAGTTAAAACAATATGACCCATATTACCAGAGGTCTAGTCTGTAGCCTAAACAGTTAAAACAATATGACCCATATTACCAGAGGTCTAGTCTGTAGCCTAAACAGTTAAAACAATATGACCCATATTACCAGAGGTCTAGTCTGTAGCCTAAACAGTTAAAACAATATGACCCATATTACCAGGTCTAGTCTGTAGCCTAAACAGTTAAAACAATATGACCCATATTACCAGAGGTCTAGTCTGTAGCCTAAACAGTTAAAACAATATGACCCATATTACCAGGTCTAGTCTGTAGCCTAAACAGTTAAAACAATATGACCCATATTACCAGGTCTAGTCTGTAGCCTAAACAGTTAAAACAATATGACCCATATTACCAGGTCTAGTCTGTAGCCTAAACAGTTAAAACAATATGACCCATATTACCAGGTCTAGTCTGTAGCCTAAACAGTTAAAACAATATGACCCATATTACCAGGTCTAGTCTGTAGCCTAAACAGTTAAAACAATATGACCCATATTACCAGGTCTAGTCTGTAGCCTAAACAGTTAAAACAATATGACCCATATTACCAGAGGTCTAGTCTGTAGCCTAAACAGTTAAAACAATATGACCCATATTACCAGAGGTCTAGTCTGTAGCCTAAACAGTTAAAACAATATGACCCATATTACCAGGTCTAGTCTGTAGCCTAAACAGTTAAAACAATATGACCCATATTACCAGAGGTCTAGTCTGTAGCCTAAACAGTTAAAACAATATGACCCATATTACCAGAGGTCTAGTCTGTAGCCTAAACAGTTAAAACAATATGACCCATATTACCAGAGGTCTAGTCTGTAGCCTAAACAGTTAAAACAATATGACCCATATTACCAGGTCTAGTCTGTAGCCTAAACAGTTAAAACAATATGACCCATATTACCAGGTCTAGTCTGTAGCCTAAACAGTTAAAACAATATGACCCATATTACCAGAGGTCTAGTCTGTAGCCTAAACAGTTAAAACAATATGACCCATATTACCAGGTCTAGTCTGTAGCCTAAACAGTTAAAACAATATGACCCATATTACCAGAGGTCTAGTCTGTAGCCTAAACAGTTAAAACAATATGACCCATATTACCAGGTCTAGTCTGTAGCCTAAACAGTTAAAACAATATGACCCATATTACCAGAGGTCTAGTCTGTAGCCTAAACAGTTAAAACAATATGACCCATATTACCAGAGGTCTAGTCTGTAGCCTAAACAGTTAAAACAATATGACCCATATTACCAGAGGTCTAGTCTGTAGCCTAAACAGTTAAAACAATATGACCCATATTACCAGGTCTAGTCTGTAGCCTAAACAGTTAAAACAATATGACCCATATTACCAGGTCTAGTCTGTAGCCTAAACAGTTAAAACAATATGACCCATATTACCAGAGGTCTAGTCTGTAGCCTAAACAGTTAAAACAATATTATCAGAGAGAACTTTTTTGGGATTTGCAAACGTTTTATATAATTTCACAAACCATGTCATGGCCGTTGTGGTCTAGGGCAGCGCTAGCTGTGCCACCAGAGACTCTGGGTTCTCGCCCAGGCTCTGTCGCAGCCGGCCGCGACCGGGAGGTCTGTGGGGCTCCCGGTTGGTTGCACAGTTGGCCTAGCGTTGTCTGGTTTAGGGAGGGTTTGGCCGGTAGGGATATCCTTGTCTCATTGCACACTAGCAAACAAATATAAAACTAATCTCGGGTTGCTATTTATCAGTCATGCTAGCTAACAACCTGGTAACTTGACACAGGAAGAAAGGAAAAAAAGTATTCTCATGAGAGAAGTTATTTTCAAAGAGGCCTTTTCTGGTGCTCCTTAAAATTCTGTTTGGTGCCTAACGTTTTAAAAGCTGTATGTGTGTTTGTGGGAGAGAGAGGGGGGGTGTGTTTATGAGAATGAGGGAGACAGAGAGAGCGTGTGTGTCTGTAAACTGAAGATTAAAGAAGGTTTCATGCAGTGTTTTCCCCTAAGTGACACAATGACATGCAGATCATTATGCATGTACACTCCTTCCTCCCATTCCTCCAGCCAAATCACAGGCCTTTGCAAATATGAGCAAATCAGACATTCTATGCAGCATTCTATTATACAGTGAACAGTGTGCAGTTAAATGTAATATGTGTTGTATTGAGTAGAAGTGTGAATTTCAGTTTCAGGTATTTAGAACGTTTAGAAAACAGGAACAAGTGTCCGGGGCAAACAGGATGGTAGGCCACAGATTTTTTCCCACCATAGTACTCAGTAGCGTGATACTTGGCTTGGTATCATATTGTGTAAAATGTTGGTATCGTGACAACAGTACCTGGTATCGGTAAGTCAAAAATTCTGGTATGGCGACAACACTAGTCTGTGTGTTAACATCCTATCCAAGGTCTTTCTTCAGACTCTGCGTGGAGCTACATTGTGTGTCAGTAGAGTCCTGTCTGTGCCACCTGAACTGGGTGTGTGAAGGTTTCCTGTGGCTCTTTAATCATGTTGACCGCCAGCTCCCAAATTACAGGTGTCACCATCACAGCTGGACACACACATACACACAAACAAACACACACACACACAGGTGGGGTGTGCAATTTGGCTTGTCGCCACTAAATGCCCCTCAGTAAGAGGCCTGTCTATCATACTCTGTCATAGGAAGATTGTCCGGGGCACGGAGTGGAGAAGGGGAGAGAATAAGAGAGATTTTACATGCCTGGTTGGCAGAGAAGGCCTTGACGCAGCCAGGTCGCTCAAGATCCACTGCGAAATTCAACGTCTGTCCAGATAAGCAGGACATCGGGAGATTACTTCAAAACCGGCCACTAGGGGCAACAGTGAGCACTATTACCATCACGTGGGCTTGGGCTTTGCTTGGGCGTTGTGGACAGGGATGACGGATAGGCGTAAGGGTCGCATGTTCAATCCCAATGCTTGGCACACGTAATCTACCTTATCTCAAACCTAACCCTTAACTTATCTCAAACCTAACCTTTAACTTATCTCAAACCTAACCCTTAACTTAACCATTCAGAAGGAATGCCTACACGTAACCTTCAAAATCTGACGTAAATGGAAAAACGTCAGATTCTGCGAGAGCTTGTTGCTTGAAGAGGAGCGAGATATAAGGAGAGAGGGATGGAGAGAGGGACGGAGAGAGGGGTGATAATAGGGGTTGAAATCATTACCATAGAATGACAGCACCATGCACACACACACACACACACCTGCACTGCCAGAGCAAAATGAAAACTCTCAGGCAATTTGAGTTCCTCTCCCCCAAAAAGCTTGTTAATGACTGAGTAGAGAAAGTTATTAATTAGCTAGATGGCAGCTTCATTAAATCTCACACTAGTTACCCTGCCCTCCCCTGTTTCACACATGACAACAGACAGGGTGATGGTTGTGTGGTTCAGGCCTCCTATACTATAGGACTTTCTATGCAGGAGTAACAGACACACACACAGTGTGTGAGGTGGGATGTGGTGGGGTGGGGTGTGATGGGGTGGGATGAGATGTGATGGGATGAGATGGGGTGGGATGTGATGGGGTGGGATGTGATGGGGTGGGATGTGATGGGGTGGGATGTGATGGAGTGGGATGTGATGGGGTGGGATGTGATGGGGTGGGATGTGATGGAGGTGGGATGATGATGTGATGTGATGTGATGGAGTGGGATGTGATGGGATGTGATGGAGTGGGATGTGATGTGGTGGGATGTGATGTGATGAGGTGGGATGTGATGTGATGGGTGGGATGTGATGGGTGAGATGTGATGGCATGAGATGTGACGGGATGAGATGTGATGGGGTGGGATGTGATGGGATGTGATGAGATGGGGTGGGATAAGATGTGATGGGGTAGGATGTGATGGGGTGGGATGTGATGGGATGAGATGTGATGGGGTGGGATGAAATGTGATGGGATGAGATGTGATGGGGTGGGATGTGATGGGGTGGGATGTGATGAGATGTGATGGGGTTGGATGTGATGGGGTGGGATTGGATGGGGTTGGATGTGATGGGGTGGGATGTGATGAGATGTGATGGGTGAGATGTGATGAGATGTGATGGTGGGATGTGATGAAGGGTGATGGGGTGGGGTGGGATGGAAAGCAGTGGGATGGAATGGGATGTGATGGGTGGGATGTGATGAAGGGTGATGGGGTGGGGTGGAATGGGGTGGGATGGAAAGCAGTGGGATGGAAGGGTGGGATGGGATGGGATGGAAAGCAGTGGGATGGAATGGGGTGGGATGTGATGGGTGGGATGTGATGGGTGGGATGTAATGAAGGGTGATGGGGTGGGGTGGAATGTGATGGGTGGGATGTGATGGGTGGGATGTAATGAAGGGTGATGGGGTGGGGTGGAATGGGGTGGGATGTGATGGGTGGGATGTGATGGGTGGGATGTAATGAAGGGTGATGGGGTGGGGTGGAATGGGGTGGGATGTGATGGGATGGAAAGCAGTGGGATGGAATGGGGTGGGATGTAATGAAGGGTGATGGGGTGGGATGTGATGAAGGGTGATGGGGTGGGGTGGGATGTGATGGGTGGGATGTGATGAAGGGTGATGGGGTGGGGTGGGATGTGATGAAGGGTGATGTGGTGGGGTGGGATGGAAAGCAGTGGGATGGAATGGGGTGGGATGGGATGGGTGGGATGTAATGAAGGGTGATGGGGTGGGGTGGAATGGGGTGGGATGGGATGGAAAGCAGTGGGATGGAATGGGGTGGGATGGGATGGGATGGAAAGCAGTGGGATGGAATGGGGTGGGATGGGATGGGATGGAAAGCAGTGGGATGGAATGGGGTGGGATGGAATGGGGTGGGATGTGATGGGTGGGATGTGATGAAGGGTGATGGGGTGGGATGTGATGAAGGGTGATGTGGTGGGGTGGGATGGGATGGAAAGCAGTGGGATGGAATGGGGTGGGATGTGATGGGTGGGATGTAATGAAGGGTGATGGGGTGGGGTGGGATGTGATGAAGGGTGATGCGGTGGGGTGGGATGGGATGGAATGGAGTGGGATGTGATGGGTGGGATGTGATGAAGGGTGATGGGGTGGGGTGGGATGGAAAGCAGTGGGATGGAATGGGGTGGGGTAGAGTGGAATGGGATCCACTCAGCTTGGAGAGGATGTACTAGTACTGGCTGCTGGAATGAACTTCAACTACAGAGCTAAACACACAGTAGTGAATATTGCTGGAGATCAACGCTTGACACCTGATACTAGCATAAAAACACAAAGCACACTTTCATTGGCCAACAAAGCATTCTGCAAGTTCTCAAAAAAGTTATGACAGGAGAAACAGAAGTTTTATATCATCAGAACTTTCTTCTTGCTGAGTCAGTCGTAAAAGCTTCAGCTTCAGTCGGTCTGTGATGTGTCTGTAGCTGTCAGTGGCTCTCATGTCCACATAGAGATGAAGAAAAACACCTCTTGTTTTAAAGCTGCACCAAACTGGAATGGGAACACATTCACTCATACGTCAGAGAGGATGAAGAAACAAACACAGCATCACAGTTGAGGCAGTTTATGTGAAATGGCTCATCTCCAAACAAAGTTGTTTTATAAACTTTTTAATGAAGCAGATTGAAGCGGAGAGTAAACGAGAGGGACAGTAAGAACTCGTCAAGCTCCTCCGACAGGCCAGCCAATTAGCAGGCGTGGCTGGGAGGGAAGAGAAATGCCAGAGAGGAGAGGAACAAACAGTGACAAGAGAGGCGGGAGGGAGGACAGAGAGAAGGAGAGAAGAGAGGAAGGACGCACGCTCGGACGCACGCATATACATATACACACACCTGCCGAGAGTGTTCTATATAAATCCTCCCACTCATGCTCTCCCTGTCCACTCTCCTATAAGACCACTATAGACCCGACTGTAAAGCAGAACCTCCTATAGCTCTCTAGCATATCTCCCCAGTGTGTTTCCCCACATCGACTCCATCACATCATACTCCTGTCCTATCCTTCCTCTTTTCCTCCTCCACCCATCACCTCATCACTCTCTCCATATCCAGGAGAGAATAGAGAGAGAGAGAGATGAGGAATTCTCATTGCCGCCTAAGAACCCGTCTGGTCGATACTGTAATAGATTCCTTCTGTAAAACATCAGCTCTCTCTGACATCACTATCAGACTGGTATCACACAGACAAACCAGACAGGCTAGAATATGGATGCTGTTCAAATCTCCCCTCCCTACACTCTTAGAAAGGTGCTATCTAGAACCTAAAAGGGTTCTTCGGCTGTCTCCATAGGGGAACCCTTTGGTGTTCCATGTAGAACTCTTTCCACAGACTGGATGTAAGAGTGTAGACTGGATGTAAGAGTGCAGACTGGATGTAAGAGGATAGACTGGGATGTAAGAGTGTAGCCTGGGATGTAAGAGTGTAGACTGGGATGCTGTATGTGAGAACATCTAACTGCCCTATTTTTTCTTTAAATGTTACTGAACAAAGTTTTTAAAAAGAACAACACTTAAATGAGATGATAAAGAGAGAGACAAGGAGAGGAATTTTACTAGCAACTGTATTAGTGTCAGTATTGACCTCTATGGTGTAATGATGAGGTTAACCATCCTCTACTGATTCATTCATGACATATCTGAAAAATAAACCTTCACTCTGCTTAAGAAATAGAGCTAAATCAAGACCTCACCGACACACACACACACACACACACACACACATAAAATAAAATGAACCCTTTCAAATGACCCTTTCATCATAGTAACTAGATCAGAGAGGCCTCTATGTCTATGTGTGTGTGTGTGTGTGTGTGTGTGTGTGTGTGTGTGTGTGTGTGTGTGTGTGTGTGTGAGAGAGAGAGACAGAGCGAGAGAGACGGAGAGACTGAGAGAAAGAGAGACAAAGAGACAGTAGAGAGGGACAGGGGCAGAGTGAGGGCGAGAGAGAGAGAGAGAGAGAGAGAGAGACAGAGCGAGAGAGACGGAGAGACTGAGAGAAAGAGAGACAAAGAGACAGTAGAGAGGGACAGGGGCAGAGTGAGGGCGAGAGAGAGAGGAAGAGAGAGGGATGGAGAGAGAGAGAACAAGACAGTTCCGCGGGGTCTGGTCTGTGACTCTGTCAGGTGTGTGTGTGTGTGTGTGTGTGTGTGTGTGACAGCAGACAGACGGTTGTCTGGTATTGAGGCCAGGGGCCAACACCACCGGGCCCCTAACACCCTGTCCACACACACATAGAGCTAATCACGTCCCTTAATGCTACATTATTCATACCAGGGTCTCATAGGGTGACTGAGGGGTGAGACACCAAGGGAGAGAGGAAGGGAGCGAGTGAAAGAGGGGGGAGAGACACAGCTCTGAATAATGACACTTTAAATAGCTTTGGAGATGTACAGTCTGATCAATGCCGAATTAAATGCCTTCAATCAATCAGCCTGTATGTCGCTTTCTGCCCCCCCCCCCAATCCCTCTGTCTGGTCAATGACCATATATCAGTTGAATGGAAAGCCTGGATGTGCTAACTAATAACCACAGCTGTGAGGAATAATAAAACACACAGACAGCACAATCACACAGAAATAAAACTCTTCTTTGTCTCTTTAAATCTGTCACACATGCACACTCCTCCACACTTCCTCTGAAGTGTGGTGATATTAGAGTAGATGTGTGGTGATATTAGAGTAGATGTGTGGTGATATTAGAGTAGATGTAGGCTACAGCATCTCAAAATGGACAAACAGTACTATTTACTTAAGGTATTTTTGTCAGTTTATCAAGCAAATCTGTTACGAGAGTACGCAAACTCACTCGTTCAGTTCACCTTGCCGACTGCAGCTAGCCGCCAGCCGAACTGAAGCATGCTAACGCCTTAAGGGTGTAAAATACAGCACAGAGTTTCTGTTATACCTCTGACACTATTCTCTCATTCTGCTGATTGGCCTTGCTATGGAACAGATTAAGAGTTTGGGGAAATGTGAAATTCAAACAACAATAATTTTTAATCTTGGTACTATGAGCCCTGCTTCACTGTACAGTTAAAGCCATATCCTACTAAAATTATAGCTGGCAATGTTATCCAACATGTCGTACATACCCACCCCAGCAAACCCAGCCCAATAGTTTCTCCACTCTCTCACCCATATCAATACAGTTGCCAGCATAATTCACACGGTTTCGGCCAAGCTGATTTAGAACCATTGTGCAGCGCTGCTTCAGAAGGGTCAGTCAGAGTTCACAGTAAATCGACCCTGCAGGGGAGGGCTTTCTGACACCACACCTTCTGTTTAACTGACCCACTTACTGCTATCTGTTACTGCACTGAGCTGCTGAATTAGAGCTAGCCACAGGATGCCGTGTGTGTGTGTGTGTGTGTGTGTGTGTGTGTGTGTGTGTGTGTGTGTGTGTGTGCGCGTGTGTGTGCGCGTGCCAGCGTAACTAACGTGCTTGTCCAGGCAGAGAAGGCTGGACAGTCAGATTGAGGGACCCCTACTGCTAGTTAAACTCTGTCCTTTGCTCACTGTCTCTCACACTGCTCAGCTACCAGCCAACTAGAGGACTGGAGGGATGGATGGAGAACAGGATGGACAGAATAAGGTATAGCGGGGGAAGGAGGGAGAGAGGTAGCGATGAAGGGAGAGCCGGAAGGATGGTGCTGACCAGTGAGAGAAAAGAGGGTAGACTTGAGAGGGTTAAGAGACAGATCTGTTATAAATGATGTCTCTATACTGCAGCGGTGCAGCTCAGGAAATCTTTTCTCTGGAAAGGAGCCTCGGCTGAAGTCTACAACCAGTAAGGTTAAGCATTGTGTTGATGTCACGGCTGTCAGGGAATTGAAAAAGATGCTTAACCAGGACAGTTTACTCCAGTCCAGCCTAAAATCCCAGCATGAATTGGAATCGCATGTTAAAGTCTGCTTCTAAAACAGGGATATCACATTAGGCTATGTGAGTATTTACATGATTGGACATGAGGGTGTAAAAGCAGTATGTCTAATGCTGAGGGACAAAACAAGCTATTATCTCCAGTCTTTTCTCCCGACCTGTCACTGAGCAGGATATAGACATCATATACGAGGCCTGTCATCAAACCCTGCGTTGGCCGTCATTGTGTTAAATCTCATATGGGGTGACACAAATTGCTGTCTTTCTCCCTCTCGTCCTCTAGGCACTCTTTAATTTATGACAACCTAGGTCTTCGTTCATACAGACCTGTGATCTGTGTTATCTAGGCCAGACACACACACACACACACACACACAGTCTTCTTTAATGACTAATTCAGTGTCGCGGCTTACATTTCAAAATAGAAACATAACCCAAAACAATCAATTGAAATGTTTCACGACTGACAGGACTTATGTTGGTAAAATATAAAACACGTCAGAACCTGCGCTGCCTTTGTTCAGTGAACGCGGTGCGGCGCAGAGCAGCTCGGTGTGACGGAGGACGTGTTTGCGAGCGCCGCCGTACCTCAGGGGATACTTTTTTCTCCAGTCTTTGATCAATGTAGTCTTTGAAGTAACAGTGGGAAAGAAAGAAAGAGGCAGAAGTCACAGAGAGTTCACATCGCAAACTTGGTGCAGCGTACAGCTTGCTGACAGTAATCTGCATAATATATTCTTTAGATTATCAGATGAAGATAACACACTGTGGATCTCTAGGTGCTGGGTAAACCCCTCCCACACAGGCCTAATTAACAGCATGAGACGTTCTGCATTTGTCCTCAATTACAGATTAGAGAGTAGAGAGGGAGAAAACATGAGAGAACATATGGTTGTTTGGGATGTTCTGGATGATGTAAGTGGTTTGAAGTGAGGGATAGAGGATGAGAGGTGAGCTGGTTGAGCCTCAGGGAGGGGTAGGATACAGTCATGACTGTTGTTTACGGAGGACCTAGAAGTACAAGTTAAAGAAATAGAACTGAAGAAGATCCCTACAGTTGAATCTCTAACACTGGAACTGTCAGTTGGTGATTCAGTTGAGTGCTATGGAGATGTATGAACACCTAAACCACAACATTAACTGAGGTTTTCATTTGGACTGTGTGTGTGTGTGTGTGTGTGTGTGTGTGTGTGTGTGTGTGTGTGTGTGTGTGTGTGTGTGTGTGTGCGTGTGCGTGTGCGTGTGCGTGTGCGTGTGCGTGTGCGTGTGTGTGTGTGTGTGTGTGTGTGTGTGTGTGTGCGTGTGCGTGTGCGTGTGCGTGTGTGTGTGTGTGTGTGTGTGTGTGTGTGTGTGTGTGTTTAGACTGGTGGATAAACTGTAGTTTTATTCTCGTCTTGTTAACTGGAGACTGTAAGACTAATAACAGCTCGATGACGAGAGACATTTGCCTGTAAGACTGTAAGCATTCAAAGAGACCTCCAATACATATGCAGAGATATAATACACATTAGATACATCATCTAATGTTTACGATAATAACATAATAACAAAGAAGCAATATCCTCTCATTTAAGATCATACACATTCCCATCTGCAAATACTCTCACACTAAAATCATATCTGCTTCAGAATGCCAAAATGTTGTTTCCTCTGAGAGAGAGAGAGAGAGAGAGAGAGAGAGAGAGAGAGAGAGAGAGAGAGAGACAGAGAGAGAGACAGAGACAGAGAGAGAGAGACAGAGAGAGAGACAGAGACAGAGAGAGACAGAGAAACAGAGAGAGAGAGAAGCTCTCCAAGCTCCTGTGTCTGATATACCTCCAGTTTGTCCTTGGGATCTGAGAGGTGCCCTTGAGAACCAGCCAGTGTGTGTGTGTGTGTGTGTGTGTGTGTGTGTGTGTGTGTGTGTGTGTGTGTGTGTTTTTCTAACACATGAGAGGTCTCTCAAGACTGGACCAAATAAGCGGCAGGCCGATGCTTGTTACACCACAACACTCCTTCCCTGAAATGTCACACCAACATTCCTGCCATGTGTCTCTTCAGATAGCTTCTCTGTTTGTGTGTGTGTGTGTGTGTGTACTGATGTCTGATATTAACTCAGGGTTCAATAAGTCTCCTGTAGATTGAGTGATCATATGTATCACTACAGCCCCTGTCCGGCACTCAGTCACTCAGTCAGTCTCTGTAAGGCTGAAGAGCTAATAGGAGTGGAGGCCTACTGATCCACCACACACACACACACACACACACACAACCTGGCAGGTCACACACAGCCCCAGCATTGACAACAGAGGAAAGTAGAGTCTAACACAGATAAAACTGACTGATAAAATACTTTGCAGTCACACTTCAAACATATGAAAGCTATGTTGACATCCTGAACTTTTCTCTACTAAACTTGTTGAAAGTTGTGTGCGGAAAAAACAACATCTCCGACACTAACTCCATCTGAGCAGTGTTGTTGTGATTTATACCTGGATCAATGTGTTGCAGAGACAGAGACAGATCTGTTATAAATCATGTCTCTATACTACAGCGGTGCAGCTCAGGAAATCTTTTCTCTGGAAAGGAGCCTCGGCTGAAGTCTACAACCAGTAAGGTTAAGCATTGTGTTGATAATCATGGTGAAAAACTACAAGATCCCAGTATAATGGAAGCTGAAAACCACACATATTCAGATGGGAAATGAAATGTCACGGCAATGCACAGTAATCATTTTCCCATAGAGGCTCACAGAGAGAGAGAGGAAGGGAACCGGCATGACTTAAGTTAGTGTTGCAGGGCAATGTGTGAGCTGTCAGAACATTAATTTGTAGCTGTTATTCCTTTGCTTCTGTCGCTGCCTACACTAACAGGATTGTGGCCGTGTGGTGGACCCGGAGGAGGAAGTTGCCCCTTGACACTGACCTTCAGTCAGTTTTGTGGGGTTAAGATTGGGGGAGTTTAAGCTGATACATTTTTTATTGACCCTATAGATAGCTCTCTTATAATGATCTCTGTGACTATGCTCAAAATCTTGTGTCAGAAGGCCTCTATCTCCAGTCCATTTGGAAAGTATTCAGACCCCTTCCATTTTCCACATGTTGTTACGTTACAGCCTTATTCTAAAATGGATTGAATAAAAAATGTTCCTCATCATTCTATACACAACACTCCATTATTACAAAGAAAAAACAGGTTTAGATTTTTTTTTTGCAATTGTATAAAAAATAAAAAACAGAAATACGTTATTTATAAAAGTATTCAGACCCTTTGCTATGGCACAACAAAATTGAGCTCAGGTGCATCCTGTTTCCATTGATCATCCTTGCAACTTGGAGTCCACCTGTGGTAAATTAAACTGATTGGACATGATTTAGAAAGGCACACACCGGTCTATATAAGGTCACACAGTTGACAGTGCATGTCAGAGCAAAAACCAAGCCATGAGATCGAAGGAATTGTCCATAGAGCTCCGAGACAGGATTGTGTCGAGGCACAGATCTGGGGAAGGGTGCCAAAAAATGTCTGCAGCATTGAAGTTCCCCAAGAACACAATGGCCTACATCTTTCTTAAATCGAAGAAGTTTGGAAACACCAAGACTCTGCGCTTGGAGTTTGCCAAAAGGCACCTAAAGACTCTCAGACCATGAGAAACAAGATTCTCTGGTCTGATGAAACCAAGATTGAACTCTTTGGCCTGAATGATAAGCGTCACATCTGGGAGAAACCTCGCACCATCCCTACGGTGAAGCATGGTGGGGGCAGCATCATGCTGTGAGGATGTTTTTCTGCGGCAGAGACAGGGAGACTAGTTAGGATCGAGGCAAAGATTAAAGGAGCAAAGTGCAGAGAAATCCTTGATGAAAACCTGCTCAATAGCACAGGGGGACCGTAGACTGGTGCGAAGGTTCACCTTCCAACAGGACAATGAGCCTAAGCCAAGATAACGCAGGAGTGGCTTTGGGACAAGCCTATGAATGTCCTTGAGTGGCCCAGCCAGAGCCTGATAAAACATTTCTGGAGAGACCTGAAAATAGCTGTGCAGCGACACTCCCCTTCCAACCTGACAGTGCTTGAGAGGATCTGCAGAGAAGAATGGGAGAGAAACTCTCCAAATACAGGTGTGCGAAGCTTGTAGAGTCATACCCAAGAAGACTCGAGGCTGTAATCGCTGCCAAAGCCGCTTCAATAAAGTACTGAGTAAAGGGTCTGAATACTTATGTAAATGTATTCTTTTTTTTTGTTGCAAAATAAATAAATAAACATGTTTTTGCTTTGTCATCATGGGGTATTGTGTGTAGATTGATGAGGAAATAAGGCTGTACTGTAACAAAATGTGGATGAAGTCAAGTGGTCTGAATACTTTCTGAATGCACTATATAGTACATAAGAGTGTGTTGAGCCGAGGTGATGTGGGACTGATGTATTAGCGTTTGGTCCTCCTGACACCCTGGAATCCCTGCGGCAGACCAGGCAGCGTGGAGGTTAAATAACTACTGTGTGACTGCTGGAACAATGAGCAGGCCCTAGTTTAGGGCTGACATGGCTTTATAATGGCTACACATCGCCTTGCCCACAGGGCAAAGACTAACACAACTGTTAAATCTACTAAAGTAAGAGGGAAAGAGGGATGGAGGGATGGAGAGAGAGAGAGGGGGAATATGCGTTCTAGTTCTAGGTGGAACACAACAGAGAGATAGATTCATGTTTGAGGTTGTTTAAATTCAGGTAATGTCCTCAAACATTAGCATAAACATGTGGTGAATCTCCTTTACCCTTAGTGTAATGGATGATCAGAGTTTAGACCAGAGACAGAATGTCTCAGAGTTGTGTATCTCTCTCTGTTTTCCTCTCAGTAAACTCTTAGTTGTGGGTCGAGTAAGGATATCAGTCAACTGGGAGCTCAGTAATTCTTCAGACAAGCAGGGCTCCCTGAAATGCGGCGGGAACCCAGACAGACACAGTTTTAAGGGTACACCGTACATGACAGCAGAGACAGCAAAGGTACTCTGCTGCATTATCAGCATCTACAAGTATCCCTGCTCTCAGATCTTAAAAATAGATCTTAACGATTCTGGTGTGCCAAGCTACAATAGACTGTAAAGAATTGGGGAATGTTAGAAGAAGAAAGAAATACACTAGAAATTCAGTTCTGATCACAGCTGTAGTGAAATGTTATCTGGCTGATTGCTGAGCAGCTGTACATGCAGCTGTGAACCTCTCAGATCTGCACCACAGATGAATCATCATCAACTACTACTGATGACAACCCAAAGCTGCATGGGCAGAGGACATCTCTGAACAATGAGTGGGTGAGAGACTGAGGGAACAGAGAGAAGAGGCTACATCTTTAGTCCCAGATGGCTTTGACCATACCCCCACTCTCTCCCCCGGTCTCTGACCCAACCTCCCCCTACCCCCGGTCTCTGACCCAACCTCCCCCTACCCTTAGTCTCTGACCCAACCTCCCCCTACCCCCGGTCTCTGACCCAACCTCCCCCTACACTTGGTCTCTGACCCAACCTCCCCCTACCCCCGGTCTCTGACCCAACCTCCCCCTACTGACAGGTCCAGAGTCTGGCCACAGGTCAGTGCCCTTTCCTCCCCCACACCAGGGGGGTGCTGTAGCTGGCCTTCCCATCAGAGTTAAGGGCAGACAGGGGGAGTGTTGTGTGTGTATATACAATGCCTTTATTTGAAATGTGTAAATACAGCACTTTGTGTAAAACTTAAAGCAGATCCTCTTCTGGATAGAAACATAAAATGCAGTTGCATAGCCCTGAACCAGTTCTGTTAGTGTCACCCCATGTCTCATAGAGTGGAGCCAAGGAGTGACAACCCAGAGCCACCATCAGACAGACCGACAGACAGACAGTCCAGGGATCAAACCCCTGTCTGGCCAGCCTCAGCAGAGGTAATCCCTGACAGCGAGGTGTCCTGGCCCTTGCCTCAGATCACAGCCGGAGACCCCTGACTATACTGCCCTCATTTACAGTACCTACACACACAAAGCATTGGGTTGGATGCCAGGCAGGCTTTAAAGCAGCTTCAGAGGACCAACAGACAGTCAGTTGTATTACATCCTCTCAACATGGCCACTGGCAGCAGACGCAGACAGACAGACAGACAGACAGACAGACAGACAGACAGACAGACAGACAGACAGACAGACAGACAGACAGACAGACAGACAGACAGACAGACAGACAGACAGACAGACAGACAGACAGACAGACAGACAGGTCTCCCTCCCCAGTCAGTTGTATTACATCCTCTCAACATGGCCACTGGCAGCAGGCGGAGACTACAGACAGACAGGTCTCCCTCCCCAGTCAGTTGTATTACATCCTCTCAACATGGCCACTGGCAGCAGGCGGAGACTACAGACAGACAGACAGACAGACCCCTAAAACATCTGGAGAGATGACAACACCCCTAGCTTTCACTCTCACATTACCCTAACATAGTCTAGCACCAAGTATACTGTACACTAATACCTCATGCTCTCATCTGCAAAGACAAAAGGAGCACAATAGCAGTCAATGTTTTTTTTGTGTTTTTTTTACAGAATATCTCCCCTACTGTTCCACACAGCATCTCTCCCCTACTGTTCCACAGTTCAGGCTGTACCAACCCACTGCAAATCAGATTCACACAGCCAGAGCCCCTCACATTACTTCTCATCTGAATGGCAGAGTGGGAGGGATGGTACAAAGGAGGAGAGATGGAAGGAGGAGGAGAGGTGACAGGAGAGAGAAGGAGGGATGGCAGGATAATTAAGAGAGGATGACACATCTGGCTTTGTAGAGCTGCTTGTGGCTCTGCCTATCTGCACCACACCGATACCGCAGGATAACAAATAAAAGCGAGGGATGGAGAGATACAGAGAGAGACAGACAGACAGACAGACAGACAGACAGACAGATAGACAGACAGACAGACAGACAGACATAGATGAGATGAGGAGGGAGTTTAAGGAAGGGAGAGAGTGGGGAGGGGAGAGAGAAGGTGAGGGAGAGAGTGGGGGGAGGAGAGAAAGGGAGAGAGTTGGGGAGGAGAGAGATGGAGAGAGGGAGAGAGTAGGGGCAGGAGAGAGATGGAGAGAGGGTGAGGAGCGAGATGGGCTGGATTGCCCAGGATTGGCTAAGATAATGGATGGGCTGGACATGCTGTGAGATGAGTTTGGATTGGTCTGCCATGTAGCATGCTTCTGTCTATAAAATGAGCTGCTCAGTATGTGTAGATAATCCTTGCTACTGCCACTTATTTGAAAGATACAGTAGAACATTAGCCATGGAGAACTGCAAAAGTGCTGCTACTGCTCTCAACAACAATGCTGCCCTGAATTTATCAGGCGCTGTCGACAAAGTTCAGTGGGAAAAAGTTGTGATGGACTACTTTCTGCACACGTCAGTGTGAACCGGAGTGACTTGATACAACGGTTCCAGCTACATTTTCAGATATTTTATGTGTCTAATTTTGCAAGAAAGTTGGTTTCATTGCAAGTTAAACTGTAGTGTAAGCTAGTGGATGTTAGCTTTCTGGCTCGCTAGCTAACGTTACGATATATGTCATAATACTATTTGTATCACAGAAACTCATTTGTATTGCTAGTTACAGCCTAATGTTAGCTAGCTATCTAAACTTGAACCTACAATAGTTGGTTAGCATTAGCTACCTGCAGATTCATACTACAGCATTTCATGAATGGCGGCTAGCTATGACAATCCGTTTGTACTGTAGCTATAGGTTGGGATTATGGTTAATCGTTTAGCTAGCTAGCAAGCTACATGTCTAAACAAAAAATACTCCACTTCGCCAGATGATAACATGACCCATCAAGTTAGCTAGGTGTGTCTGGGGGTGATTACGGCTATCTATTGTATTTCATGAACATGTGTACATGTCAAGACAATAGTGACCCATCCGCTTTGCTAGGGGGGTTCAAGCATTTATTTCACATTAAGTCGTGACATGCGACATACGCCTAGTTTCTTGAAACGGGCCACATATTTATCTAGTAGCCTCCAAGGAAAATCTCTATTATTTGTGCTAATTTTGTTTGCATTGTAGTAATAGTGTCACACCCTGACCTGAGTATTCTTTGTTTTCTTTATATATTTTGGTTAGGTCAGGGTGTGACATGGGTGATGTATGTGTTTTTGTACTGTCTAGGGGTTTTGTATGTTTATGGGGTTGTTTACCATCTAGGTGTTTATGTAAGTCTATGGTTGCCTAGATTGGTTCTCACTTAGAGGCAGCTGTTTACCGTTGTCTCTGATTCGGAACCATATTTAGGCAGCCATCTTCTTTGGGTATTTCGTGGGTTATTGTCCATGTCTAGTTGCCTGTGTCTGCACGTTTGTAGTATAGCGTCACGTTCATTTAGTTATTTTTGTAGTTTGTTTAGTGTCCGTCTTCATTAAAATATAACATGTATTCAATTCACGCTGCGCCTTGGTCTTCTCACTACGACGAACGTGACAAATAGATACCCAATGGGCTTCTTTGTGTTTTTTATTTGGTGCCCCCTTGTGTACTAACCAGGCAATACCGTATATCTCGGTATGATTGAAGGACGATATGAGGATATGAAAATCTGGACATTAATCTAGGCCATATATAATCCCCCTGCAGGTCAGCACGGCTGATGAAGAGCCTACAGACACTGGTACTGTGTCCAACCTCTTGTTCACAAGCATAACAACCTAAAGCCATGAATCAGAGATCAACATAAATCATTCGCTAAGCTGTATTCATATCATACAGCTTCAGAAATGACTCAGATTAAATACGACACAGTATGCAGTACTGTAAATACATGGAATGAGAGGGTTGGAAAGAGGTAAACAAAGAGAGAGAGAGAGAGTGGGGGCAACTGAGATGGAGAAATAGATCATGAGAGGGAGGGATGGACAGAGACGGAGAGGAAGCCACACAGAGAGCACCTAGATCTGCTACACAGATTCTGTCAGACCTGGGCCCTGACAGTAAATATCAGTAACAAAAATAATTGTGTTCCAAAAAAGGTCCAGTTGCCAGGACCACAAATACAAATTCAATCTAGATACCATTGACCTAGAGCACACAAAAAACAATACATACCTCGGCCTAAACATCAGTGCCACAGGTAACTTCCACAAAGCTGTGAACAATCTGAGAGACAAGGTAAGAAGGTCCTTCTATGCCATCAGAAGGAACATAAAATTAGGCAAAAAATACTTAAATCAGTTATACAACCCATTGCCCTTTATGGTTGTGAGGTTTGGGGTCCACTCACCAACCAAGAACTCACAAAATGGGACAAACACCAAATTGAGACTATGCTTGCAGAATAATGCAAAAAATATCCTCCGTGTACAACATAGAACACCAAATAATGCATGCAGAGCAGAATTAGGCCGATACCCGCTAATTATCAAAATCCAGAAAAGAGACGTTAAATTCTACAACCACCTAAAAGGAAGCGATTCCCAAACCTTCCATAACAAAGCCATCACCTACAGAGAGATGAACCTGGAGAAGAGTCCCATAAGCAAGCTGGTCCTGGGGCTCTGTTCACAAACACAAAAACACCCCACAGAGCCCCAGGACAGCAACACAATTAGACCCAACCAAATCATGAGAAAACAAAAAAGAGAATTACTTGACACATTGGAAAGAATTTACAACAAAACTGAGCAAACTAGGATGCTATTTGGCCCTAAACAAAGAGTACACAGTGGCAGAATACCTGACCACTGTGACTGACTCACAATTAAGGAAATCTTTGAGCATGTACAGACTCAGTGAGCATAGCCTTGCTATTGAGAAAGGCCGCCGAAGGCAAACCTGTCTCTCGAGAGAAGACAGGCTATGTGCACACTGCCCACAAAATGAGGTGGAAACTGAGCTGCACTTCCTAACCTCTTGCCAAATGCATGACCATATTAGAGACACATATTTCCTTCAAATAACACAGACCCTCAAAGAACTTGAAAACAAATCCAATTTGAAAACCCCCGTATCTATTGGGTGAAATACCACAGTGTGCAATCACAGCAGCAAAATGTGTGACCTGTTGCCACAAGAAAAGGTCAACCAATGAAAAACTAACACTATTGTAAATACAACCCATATTTATGTTTATTTATTTTCCATTTTGTCCTTTAACCATTTGCACATCATTACAACACTGTATATAGACATAATATGACATGTCTTTATTCTTTTGGAACTTTTGTGAATGTAATGTTTACTGTTAATTTGTATTGTTTATTTAACGTTTGTTTATTATCTATTTCACTTGCTTTGGCAATGTTAACATGTGTTTCCCATGCCAATAAAGCCCTTACATTGAATTGAAATTGAATTGAGATCAAGAGAGGGAGAGAAAAAGAAAGGTGGACAGATCAAATCATGTCACTCACCAAAACACGCCCCGTCCATCTCCTCGTAGCCCACGCTACAGACACACTTCCCCAGAGGCACCAGCCAATCACCATCAGCGCCGCAGTACAGTTTGGGCGTGTCCCTCTCCTCGGCATGCTCCACACACGCCCCCCTGACCTCCACCAGGGAGGAGGAGTCGACCCGGGGCACGGTGTCAGGGAAGGAGGCCAGGTTCCTCAGGGTGAAGGGACACTTCTTATAGTACACCCTGACTGAGACCAGGGCGATGCACGCCCCAATGTCCTGAAACGCCAGGTACAAACCCTTCCTGGAGATAGGACCCACTTCCCGTACCTATAGAAAAAAATCACATGAACAATGATTGCCCATTGGGGATTAGGAAAGTTAATTGAATTAAACCCTAGTATGCAGTGCCTGCACAATTTCCCCTTGTAGGAAATTGTCATGCCAAACGATAGGAGTTGGCAAGGGAGCAGAAACAGACTAGAAATAAATCACATATTGAAATTGAATGAAATGAAGTGGACCTCTGTGTTGAGCTTCAGAATGCGGTCTCCCAGATCCATCTGAGTGAAGCTCTCGTCTGCAGCGATGGTGTCGATCTTGGTGTACTGAGAGGGTTTGAACATGACCCCGTGTGACTCGTCTGTCTCATAGTAGAAAAGGTTGAAGGTCTCCTTGCAGGTCCCAGACACCCAGGGGATGGAGTTACAGTCTCTCAGAGTGAACCGTAGCTCCACATACACCTTGGATAAATAATAAACAGTCAAGTACAGTAGCTGATGTATTATTCAAAGCCACTTACAGGAAATACAATTGGTTAGTATATGTGTCCCTTGTGGGAATTAAACCCACAAACCAGGTGTTACCAGCACCATTCTCCAACCTACTGAGCCATCTATCAAAACCCCAACCCACCTTCTGTGCGGCCTGGCGGAAGATCCAGTTGGAGCGTAGCCAGTTGTTCTGGTTGGGTTCCATCACGTGACACACCTGGAAGGTATGGATGGGACGGTTGTGTTCATCCATCTCTGTTATAGCATCCCACTGGAGAGGAGAGGAGAGGAGGAGAGGAGAGGAGAGGAGAGGAGAGGAGAGGAGAGGAGAGGAGAGGAGAGGAGAGGAGAGGAAAAAGGTACTGTTAGTGAGCTGCTAAGGATCTGGAGACGGTCTGTATGGAGTAGTCGGCCAAAATCCCTGCTGCAGTGTGTGCAAACCTGGTCAAGAACTACAGGAAACGTATGATCTATGTAATTGCAAATAAAGGTTTCTGTACCAAATATTAAGTTCTGCTTTTCTGATGTATAAATATGTCATGCAATAAAATGCTAATAAAAATCATACAATGTGATTTTCTGGATTTTTGTTTTAGATTCCGTCTCTCACAGATGAAGTGGACCTATGATAAAAATGACAGACCTCTACATGCTTTGAAAGTAGGAAAACCTGCAAAATCGGCAGTGTATCAAATACTTGTTCTCCCCACTGTATATATAGTGTGAAAAGCTGTCCAATGTTAGAAAGTAAAAGGGAAAGGAACAGGAACGTTACTAAACCGATAATAACTGTCTCTAACCACCTGTACCCCAGCTCTGTGACTCCCAGGTCATATGACAAAGGTGAAAGCTCTGTAAGTGCTTCATGAGGTCACAGGTCACCTGCCTCTGTGTTGTTAGAATTGAAATCTAATGGAGATGTTTAGCCCCAACCCTCTGGCTCTACCCTCTATTACACTGACACGCACAAACAGGGAGTGTGTGTGTGTGTGTGACAGCTGTAGCGACCCTGGACCACCTATCACCAAGCTCCCAGAATCAAATTACCTGCTGAGGAAAATGGTTTTAAATCAACTCAACAACAGCACAACACTTGCCCTTCAGTCTAGACATGTGGCTGATGTGACTGACCTCTGTATGCACTTTGACCTCCGCATACTCTTTGTCCTTGGGCAGATCATCTCACTCAATAGTGTTGTATAAAAATAAGTAGTACTTGCATGGAATAGATGGTCTAGTGTCACTCCCAACCCTGTCTCCTAAACCAACAAAGGCTTTATATGGTGTCTGTTGTCTAATACATTCAAAACACAGCAGCACCAAGTGTAGAGAAGAAAAACAACCCCTTCTTCTCTCCTCAACTCACTCTGTCAACCCATCTCCCTCCCCCCCCCCCCCTGTATCTAGTCTAATTAATAAGTGGGAAGAACAGAAGCTCTTTATTAGCAAACAGACTATGGAGAGTTGGGAAAAGAGGACACTAATTTAGGCCAATTATTTCAGCGATAATAAGCAGTATTGTACTTATCTAAACACTACCTCTCAACAGGAGAACAGTAATCAAATCCTAATGTTTAGTTTCAAAGACTCATTATCCTTTTTAATGACATGTTTTAATTCAATCAAAAAGACGACACGTTTTAATACATTTCTTCCTCAAGGTGTCACAGTAATCATAACGTAATTAAAACAAATTGATTTAGATTAAGTATTATATTTCCTAATATGCATCATGTGGTATTGTGCTGTGGTGCATTCTAAATAGGATCCTAACACAGCCATTTACAACTCTGTGGGTTTGCTTCAGCCAAATCCTACATACAGATGTCAAAATATCAAATATCAAACAAACTAAAAATTAGATCAGTGATATAAAAAGTCTGACATTTTTGTCCACTTCTTACTTTAGGAAATTAAATAAAGAGATGCAGTCAGAAAGCCTAAAAGTGGTGACACACTTATTGATTATGCAGTGTAGTTTTCCTACACCACCACAGATGATTATTGATTATGCAGTGCAGTTTTCCTACACCACCACAGATGATTATTGATTATGCAGTGTAGTTTTCCTACACCACCACAGATGATTATTGATTATGCAGTGCAGTTTTCCTACACCACCACAGATGATTATTGATTATGCAGTGCAGTTTTCCTACACCACCACAGATGATTATTGATTATACAGTGCAGTTTTCCTACACCACCACAGATGATGATTGATTATGCAGTGTAGTTTTCCTACACCACCACAGATGATTATTGATTATGCAGTGCAGTTTTCCTACACCACCACAGATGATTATTGATTATGCAGTGCAGTTTTCCTACACCACCACAGATGATTATTGATTATGCAGTGTAGTTTTCCTACACCACCACAGATGATTATTGATTATGCAGTGCAGTTTTCCTACACCACCACAGATGATTATTGATTATGCAGTGTAGTTTTCCTACACCACCACAGATGATTATTGATTATGCAGTGTAGTTTTCCTACACCACCACAGATGATTATTGATTATGCAGTGCAGTTTTCCTACACCACCACAGATGATTATTGATTATGCAGTGCAGTTTTCCTACACCACCACAGATGATTATTGATTATGCAGTGTAGTTTTCCTACACCACCACAGATGATTATTGATTATGCAGTGCAGTTTTCCCACACCACCACAGATGATTATTGATTATGCAGTGTAGTTTTCCTACACCACCACAGATGATTATTGATTATGCAGTGTAGTTTTCCTACACCACCACAGATGATTATTGATTATGCAGTGCAGTTTTCCTACACCACCACAGATGATTATTGATTATGCAGTGTAGTTTTCCTACACCACCACAGATGATTATTGATTATGCAGTGCAGTTTTCCTACACCACCACAGATGATTATTGATTATGCAGTGCAGTTTTCCTACACCACCACAGATGATTATTGATTATGCAGTGTAGTTTTCCTACACCACCACAGATGATTATTGATTATGCAGTGTAGTTTTCCTACACCACCACAGATGATTATTGATTATGCAGTGCAGTTTTCCTACACCACCACAGATGATTATTGATTATGCAGTGCAGTTTTCCTACACCACCACAGATGATTATTGATTATGCAGTGTAGTTTTCCTACACCACCACAGATGCAGAGTCACGTATGAACATGTTTTACATCCTCGCCAGCTGTATAGTGATCGTTACAACACATTGAACAGGTATATACGGTACACTGAGTGCACAAAACATTAAGAACGCACGCTCTTTCCATGACCGACTGATCAGGTGAATCCAGGTGAAAGCTATGATCCCTTATTGATGTCACTTGTTAAATCCACTTCAATCAGTGTAGATGAAGGGGAGGAGACAGGTTAAAGAAGGATTTTTAAGCCTTGAGACAATTCAGACATGGAAGGTGTGTGTGTGCCATTCAGAGGGTGAATGGGAAAGACAACGGATGTAAGTGTCTTTGAACGGGGTGTGATAGTAGGTGCCAGGAGCACAGGGTTTGAGTGTGTCAAGAACTGCAACGCTGCTGGGTTCACACGCTCATCAGTTTCTCGTGTGTATCAAGAATGGTCCACCACCCAAAGGATATCCAGCAAACTTGACACAACTGTGGGAAGTATTGGAGTCAACATGGGCCAGCATTCCGATGCAACTCAATATTTAGAAAGGGGTTCTTAATGTTTTGTACACTCAGTGTATATCTAGGTGTAGGTGTAACCTTATCAGTAGACTCTGGTATCAGCAGTCTCCGTTACAAACCCTCCTCATCCCCCAAAGGTATCTTTTCAAAGACTCTTACATAAACTCCCTCACTCTAGCTTAGATAAACTAAAGGAGCTTGAGATTTTGTCTCTGTAAGGCCAGAGATAGACACCCTGGGGTGGTCTTAGAAAACAGCTCTCTACGGAGACACCAGTGTCTGTGTGTACAGTCTGTGTGTGTGTGTCTGTGTGTGTACAGTCTGTGTGTATGTGAGTGTGTGTGTGAGTGCTGACGTGTGGATGGGGAATAGAGTGACAGGGCCGAATGACGCGGAGCCCTGTGGTGGTGGTGTATGTGAGTGAGTGTGTCTCCTAAGGCGTCTGTCCTCTGACTGGTACCCCTGCCATCTCTCAGTGACCCCAAAGCTGAGATGGAGAAAGCAGCGGGCCCCCAGTGGCCCCTCATAGCCCTCTATGGGGCCCCTGTCTTTCATAGCGCAGCCCTCCACACACAGAGCTTTGCTCTAAGAAGTCCTGTGTGGCCCTCCACACTCCACCCTGACACCTCAGAGACTCAACACTGTACCCAGTCGGGGGGGAATGTTCTCTTCAACCTAGCTACTTTTATTTCCCGTTGTCTGGGTAGTACCCGGCTCCACGATGGGGCAAAACGGGGCTTAGCCCCTCAGTTGAAACTTCTGCCCCCCTCATTGTGCTTGAGCACGCCTCGATGTGTGTGTAGGGGGGCTATGGAAAGTCACTAGGGCACAGTTAACCAGTAATTGCTGGCTTTTGGCTGATAAATAAATGAAAAATGGATAAATAAAATGATAGCCGGACACAGGGGCTGCCCTGCTGCTGAGGAGAGAAAGCAAAAGCGAGAGCCGAGCCTTGGCCTAGGCTTGTGGATTGCGAAGATGGAGGCCTTTTTCATTTAAGTAAATGAAAGTTAGAGACTTTGCCTATAGTGAAAAGCCTACAAGGCAGGGCTCCAGACTGCAACCATTTAGTCACATTTCGTGACCCTTTGACACCTGTGGGAATAAAGTATGTATTTGTTGCATCGGTGCACCTCCATTCACCTCATTAAAACGTCTTATTTTTTAGGAGGCTAAAACTATGATTTGGACAAACAGTAAAGTACATTATCATCATGTACCTGTTTTGCTGGGGCCTGCTGCTGTGTCAAGTGAGCTACAGTACTCTCTCCTTTCCCGGGTGAAAAACACTCTCCGGGAGAAAGAAAAGTGTGAGAACAGAAAAGTGATTGTATAACATTTAAAAATCTAATTGCTAGGAAAACACAGCTATCCTGTTGTCACAGACGGAGAGAGGACGTTCTCAGCTTTCTGTGTTTAGATTTTTTTCTTTCTCAAATATCAATTATGAGCTCAATAGCAACTATTTTACAAATATATTTGATATGGCTTTGAGATGCGTGAGTGGCACCAGGGGAACATTTTCATCTGGAGCCCTGCAACAAGTGGAATTTCCTCCATATGGAAAAGTATTACTTCTGTTAGTGGACAAAGATAAGAAGAATGTTGGCGCGGCCAAAGTAGATCACTGTGCAACTATCTATTCAGGTGGGATGCAATTTTGGAACTTTAATGTATACATTTTTTCGTATATATAATAATTTGTTTTATCATCAGTTATTGTATATCAGTTATTCTAGGCCTAATTATTAATCCAAATCAGTTTTTTTTAATGCAAAGAGTGTTTTGCTTCATTCTGATGAGACAGTTTTGTTGGCTAAATGAAGCTTGATCAGTCGTTTTAATTGTGTGCTCCATATTTAGTTTAAGATTATAAGTAGGCCTGTTGTAAAATAAATATCATTAGTATATTGCTATCATTTGTTGGATATGGTAGGCACTAGCCTTTCTTGGATATTGCTGCAATATAGCCTATACAAAACTATTGTGAAAGTTTAAACCAGTTTGCAAGTTCTCTGTTCTCTGCTACCGCACGGCAAGTGGTCCCAGAGGGCCAAGTCTAGGTCCAAAAAGCTTCTTAACAGCTTCTACTCCCAAGCCATAAGACTCCTGAACAGCTAATCAAATGGCTACCCAGACCCCTCTTTTACGCTGCTGCTACTCTCTGTTTATAATCTATGCATAGTCATTTTAACTCTACCTACCTGTACATATTACCTCAATTACCTCAACTAACCGGTGCCCCCACACATTGACTCTGTACCGGTACTCCCTGTATATAGCCTCCACATTGACTCTGTACCGGTACCCCCTGTATATAGCCTCCACATTGACTCTGTACCGGTACCCCCTGTATATAGCCTCCACATTGACTCTGTACCGGTACCCCCTGTATATAGCCTCCACATTGACTCTGTACCGGTACCCCCTGTATATAGCCTCCACATTGACTCTGTTCCGGTACCCCCTGTATATAGCCTCCACATTGACTCTGTACCGGTACCCCCTGTATATAGCCTCCACATTGACTCTGTTCCGGTACCCCTGTATATAGCCTCCACATTGACTCTGTACCGGTACCCCTGTATATAGCCTCCACATTGACTCTGTACCGGTACCCCCTGTATATAGCCTCCACATTGACTCTGTTCCGGTACCCCCTGTATATAGCCTCCACATTGACTCTGTACCGGTACCCCTGTATATAGCCTCCACATTGACTCTGTTCCGGTACCCCCTGTATATAGCCTCCACATTGACTCTGTACCGGTACCCCCTGTATATAGCCTCCACATTGACTCTGTACCGTACCCCCTGTATATAGCCTCCACATTGACTCTGCACCGGTACCCCCTGTATATAGCCTCCACATTGACTCTGTACCGGTACCCCCTGTATATAGCCTCCACATTGACTCTGTTCCGGTACCCCTGTATATAGCCTCCACATTGACTCTGTACCGGTACCCCCTGTATATAGCCTCCACATTGACTCTGTTCCGGTACCCCCTGTATATAGCCTCCACATTGACTCTGTACCGGTACCCCCTGTATATAGCCTCCACATTGACTCTGTACCGGTACCCCCTGTATATAGCCTCCACATTGACTCTGTTCCGGTACCCCTGTATATAGCCTCCACATTGACTCTGTACCGGTACCCCCTGTATATAGCCTCCACATTGACTCTGTACCGGTACCCCTGTATATAGCCTCCACATTGACTCTGTTCCGGTACCCCTGTATATAGCCTCCACATTGACTCTGTACCGGTACCCCTGTATATAGCCTCCACATTGACTCTGTACCGGTACCCCCTGTATATAGCCTCCACATTGACTCTGTACCGGTACCCCCTGTATATAGCCTCCACATTGACTCTGTACCGGTACCCCCTGTATATAGCCTCCACATTGACTCTGTTCCGGTACCCCCTGTATATAGCCTCCACATTGACTCTGTACCGGTACCCCCTGTATATAGCCTCCACATTGACTCTGTACCGGTACCCCCTGTATATAGCCTCCACATTGACTCTTTACCGGTACCCCCTGTATATAGCCTCCACATTGACTCTGTACCGGTACCCCTGTATATAGCCTCCACATTGACTCTGTACCGGTACCCCTGTATATAGCCTCCACATTGACTCTGTACCGGTACCCCCTGTATATAGCCTCCACATTGACTCTGTACCGTACCCCTGTATATAGCCTCCACATTGACTCTGTACCGGTACTCCCTGTATATAGCCTCCACATTGACTCTGTACCGGTACCCCCTGTATATAGCCTCCACATTGACTCTGTACCGTACCCCCTGTATATAGCCTCCACATTGACTCTGTACCGGTACCCCTGTATATAGCCTCCACATTGACTCTGTACCGGTACCCCTGTATATAGCCTCCACATTGACTCTGTACCGGTACCCCTGTATATAGCCTCCACATTGACTCTGTACCGGTACCCCCTGTATATAGCCTCCACATTGACTCTGTACCGGTACCCCTGTATATAGCCTCCACATTGACTCTGTACCGGTACTCCCTGTATATAGCCTCCACATTGACTCTGTACCGGTACCCCTGTATATAGCCTCCACATTGACTCTGTACCGGTACCCCTGTATATAGCCTCCACATTGACTCTGTTCCGGTACCCCCTGTATATATCCTCCACATTGACTCTGTACCGGTACCCCCTGTATATATCCTCCACATTGACTCTGTACCGTACCCCTGTATATAGCCTCCACATTGACTCTGTTCCGGTACCCCCTGTATATAGCCTCCACATTGACTCTGTACCGGTACCCCTGTATATAGCCTCCACATTGACTCTGTACCGGTACCCTGTATATAGCCTCCACATTGACTCTGTACCGGTACCCCCTGTATATATCCTCCACATTGACTCTGTACCGGTACCCCTGTATATAGCCTCCACATTGACTCTGTACCGGTACCCCTGTATATAGCCTCCACATTGACTCTGTACCGGTACCCCTGTATATAGCCTCCACATTGACTCTGTACCGGTACCCCCCCTGTATATAGCCTCCACATTGACTCTGTACCGGTACCCCTGTATATAGCCTCCACATTGACTCTGTACCGGTACCCCTGTATATAGCCTCCACATTGACTCTGTACCGGTACCCCTGTATATAGCCTCCACATTGACTCTGTACCGGTACCCCCTGTATATAGCCTCCACATTGACTCTGTACCGGTACCCCTGTATATAGCCTCCACATTGACTCTGTACCGGCCTCCACCCCTGTATATAGCCTCCACATTGACTCTGTACCGTACCCCCTGTATATAGCCTCCACATTGACTCTGTACCGGTACCCCCTGTATATAGCCTCCACATTGACTCTGTACCGGTACCCCTGTATATAGCCTCCACATTGACTCTGTACCGGTACCCCCTGTATATAGCCTCCACATTGACTCTGTACCGGTACCCCCTGTATATAGCCTCCACATTGACTCTGTACCGGTACCCCTGTATATAGCCTCCACATTGACTCTGTACCAGTACCCCTGTATATATCCTCCACATTGACTCTGTACCGGTACCCCTGTATATAGCCTCCACATTGACTCTGTACCGGTACCCCTGTATATAGCCTCCACATTGACTCTGTACCGGTACCCCCTGTATATAGCCTCCACATTGACTCTGTACCGGTACCCCCTGTATATAGCCTCCACATTGACTCTGTACCGGTACCCCCTGTATATATCCTCCACATTGACTCTGTACCGGTACCCCCTGTATATAGCCTCCACATTGACTCTGTACCGGTACCCCTGTATATAGCCTCCACATTGACTCTGTACCGGTACCCCTGTATATAGCCTCCACATTGACTCTGTACCGGTACCCCCTGTATATAGCCTCCACATTGACTCTGTACCGGTACCCCCTGTATATAGCCTCCACATTGACTCTGTACCGGTACCCCCTGTATATATCCTCCACATTGACTCTGTACCGGTACCCCCTGTATATAGCCTCCACATTGACTCTGTACCGGTACCCCTGTATATATCCTCCACATTGACTCTGTACCGGTACCCCCTGTATATAGCCTCCACATTGACTCTGTACCGGTACCCCCTGTATATAGCCTCCACATTGACTCTGTACCGGTACCCCTGTATATAGCCTCCACATTGACTCTGTACCGGTACCCCCTGTATATAGCCTCCACATTGACTCTGTACCGGTACCCCTGTATATAGCCTCCACATTGACTCTGACTACCGGTACCCCCTGTATATATCCTCCACATTGACTCTGTACCGGTACCCCCTGTATATAGCCTCCACATTGACTCTGTACCGGTACCCCTGTATATATCCTCCACATTGACTCTGTACCGGTACCCTGTATATAGCCTCCACATTGACTCTGTACCGGTACCCCTGTATATATCCTCCACATTGACTCTGTACCGGTACCCCTGTATATAGCCTCCACATTGACTCTGTACCGGTACCCCCTGTATATAGCCTCCACATTGACTCTGTACCGGTACCCCCTGTATATATCCTCCACATTGACTCTGTACCCTGTACCCCCTGTATATATAGCCTCCACATTGACTCTGTACCGGTACCCCCTGTATATAGCCTCCACATTGACTCTGTACCGGTACCCCTGTATATAGCCTCCACATTGACTCTGTACCGGTACCCCCTGTATATAGCCTCCACATTGACTCTGTACCGGTACCCCCTGTATATAGCCTCCACATTGACTCTGTACCGGTACCCCTGTATATAGCCTCCACATTGACTCTGTACCGGTACCCCCTGTATATAGCCTCCACATTGACTCTGTACCGGTACCCCCTGTATATAGCCTCCACATTGACTCTGTACCGGTACCCCTGTATATAGCCTCCACATTGACTCTGTACCGGTACCCCTGTATATAGCCTCCACATTGACTCTGTACCGGTACCCCCTGTATATATCCTCCACATTGACTCTGTACCGGTACCCCCTGTATATAGCCTCCACATTGACTCTGTACCGGTACCCCTGTATATAGCCTCCACATTGACTCTGTACCGGTACCCCCTGTATATAGCCTCCACATTGACTCTGTAGCCTCCACATTGACTCTGTACCCCCTGTATATAGCCTCCACATTGACTCTGTACCGGTACCCCCTGTATATAGCCTCCACATTGACTCTGTACCGGTACCCCTGTATATAACCTCCACATTGACTCTGTACCGGTACCCCCTGTATATAGCCTCCACATTGACTCTGTACCGGTACCCCTGTATATAGCCTCCACATTGACTCTGTACCGGTACCCCCTGTATATAGCCTCCACATTGACTCTGTACCGGTACCCCTGTATATATCCTCCACATTGACTCTGTACCGGTACCCCCTGTATATAGTCTCCACATTGACTCTGTACCGGTACCCCTGTATATATCCTCCACATTGACTCTGTACCGGTACCCCTGTATATAGCCTCCACATTGACTCTGTACCGGTACCCCTGTATATATCCTCCACATTGACTCTGTACCGGTACCCCCTGTATATATCCTCCACATTGACTCTGTACCGGTACCCCTGTATATATCCTCCACATTGACTCTGTACCGGTACCCCTGTATATAGCCTCCACATTGACTCTGTACCGGTACCCCCTGTATATAGCCTCCACATTGACTCTGTACCGGTACCCCCTGTATATATCCTCCACATTGACTCTGTACCGGTACCCCCTGTATATAGCCTCCACATTGACTCTGTACCGGTACCCCCTGTATATATCCTCCACATTGACTCTGTACCGGTACCCCTGTATATAGCCTCCACATTGACTCTGTTCCGGTACCCCCTGTATATATCCTCCACATTGACTCTGTACCGGTACCCCCTGTATATATCCTCCACATTGACTCTGTACCGGTACCCCTGTATATAGCCTCCACATTGACTCTGTACCGGTACCCCTGTATATAGCCTCCACATTGACTCTGTACCGGTACCCCTGTATATAGCCTCCACATTGACTCTGTACCGGTACCCCTGTATATAGCCTCCACATTGACTCTGTACCGGTACCCCCTGTATATATCCTCCACATTGACTCTGTAACGGTACCCCCTGTATATAGCCTCCACATTGACTCTGTAACGGTACCCCTGTATATAGCCTCCACATTGACTCTGTAACGGTACCCCTGTATATATCCTCCACATTGACTCTGTAACGGTACCCCTGTATATAGCCTCCACATTGACTCTGTACCGGTACCCCCTGTATATAGCCTCCACATTGACTCTGTACCGGTACCCCTGTATATAGCCTCCACATTGACTCTGTAACGGTACCCCCTGTATATATCCTCCACATTGACTCTGTACCGGTACCCCTGTATATATCCTCCACATTGACTCTGTACCGTACCCCTGTATATATCCTCCACATTGACTCTGTAACGGTACCCCCTGTATATAGCCTCCACTGTTGACTCTGTATATAGCCTCCACATTGACCCCCTGTATATATCCTCCACATTGACTCTGTACCACATTGACTCTACCCCTGTATATAGCCTCCACATTGACTCTGTACCGGTACCCCCTGTATATATCCTCCACATTGACTCTGTAACGGTACCCCTGTATATAGCCTCCACATTGACTCTGTAACGGTACCCCTGTATATAGCCTCCACATTGACTCTGTACCGGTACCCCTGTATATATCCT